>NW_028128575.1:0-81000 GCF_965231255.1 Vanellus vanellus | reverse complement strand
AGCGGGGGAAAAGTGATGCTTGGTTCTCACTGCCTCCTGGAACCCTTTCAAATGCCACAGACAATTTGGCCCTCTCTGCTTTCCTGCGGACTCCATCCTCAAAAGCACCTGTTTTCGCTTTCGGCAGCCTCCGGAGCAAAAAAGACAAACGGCCAGCTTTTGCTGCCACAGCAAAGGTGCCAGCGGTGAAAAGTAATGCTGGTTCTTACTGCCTCCTGGAACCTCTTCAAATGCCACAGACAATTTGGCACTCTCTGCTTTCCTGCGGACTCCATCCTCAAAAGCACCTGTTTTCGCTTTCGGCAGCCTCCGGAGCAAAAAAGACAAACATCCAGCTTTTGCTGCCACAGCAGAAGGTGCCAGCGGAGAAAAGTAATGCTGGTTCTCACTGCCTCCTGGAACCCTTTCAAATGCCCCAGACAATTTGCCCCTCTCTGCTTTCCTGCGGACTCCATCCTCAAAGCACCTGTTTTCGCTTTCGGCGCCCTCCGGAGCAAAAAAGACAAACGTCCAGCTTTTGCTGCCACAGCAAAGGTGCCAGCGGGGAAAAGTGATGCTGGTTCTCACTGCCTCCTGGAACTCTTTCAAATGCCACAGACAATTTGGCCCTCTCTGCTTTCCTGCGGACTCCATCCTCAAAAGCACCTGTTTTCGCTTTCGGCAGCCTCCGGAGCAAAAAAGACAAACGTCCAGCTTTTGCTGCCACAGCAAAGGTGCCAGCGGGGAAAAGTGATGCTGGTCCTCACTGCCTCCTAGAACCCCTTCAAATGCCCCAGACAATTTGGCCCTCTCTGCTTTCCTGCGGACTCCATCCTCAAAAGCGCCTGTTTTCGCTTTCGGCAGCCTCCGGAGCAAAAAAGACAAACGTCCAGCTTTTGCTGCCACAGCAAAGGTGCCAGCGGGGAAAAGTGATGCTGGTTCTCACTGCCTCCTGGAACTCTTTCAAATGCCCCAGACAATTTGGCCCTCTCTGCTTTCCTGCGGACTCCATCCTCAAAAGCACCTGTTTTCGCTTTCGGCAGCCTCCGGAGCAAAAAAGACAAACGTCCAGCTTTTGCTGCCACAGCAAAGGTGCCAGCGGGGAAAAGTAATGCGGTTCTCACTGCCTCCTGGAACCCTTTCAAATGCCACAGACAATTTGGCCCTCTCTGCTTTCCTGCGGACTCCATCTCAAAAGCACCTTTTTTCGCTTTCGGCAACCTCCGGAGCAAAAAAGACAAACGTCCAGCTTTTGCTGCCACAGCAAAGGTGCCAGCGGGGATAAGTAATGCTGGTTCTCACTGCCTCCTGGAACCTATTCAAATGCCCCAGACAATTTGGCACTCTCTGCTTTCCTGCGGACTCCATCCTCAAAAGCACCTGTTTTTGCTTTCGGCGCCCTCCGGTGGTAAAAAGACAAACGTCCAGCTTTTGCTGCCACAGCAAAGGTGCCAGCGGGGGAAAAGTGATGCTGGTTCTCACTGCCTCCTGGAACTCTTTCAAATGCCCCAGACAATTTGGCTCTCTCTGCTTTCCTGCGGACTCCATCCTCAAAAGCACCTTTTTTCGCTTTCGGCGCCCTCCGGAGCAAAAAAGACAAACGTCCAGCTTTTGCTGCCACAGCAAAGGTGCCAGCGGGGAAAAGTGATGCTGGTTCTCACTGCCTCCTGGAACTCTTTCAAATGCCCCAGACAATTTGGCCCTCTCTGCTTTCCTGCGGACTCCATCCTCAAAAGCACCTGTTTTCGCTTTCGGCATCCTCCGGAGCAAAAAAGACAAACGTCCAGCTTTTGCTGCCACAGCAAAGGTGCCAGCGGGGAAAAGTAATGCTGGTTCTCACTGCCTTATGGAACCCTTTCAAATGCCACAGACAATTTGGCCGTCTTTGCTTTCCTGTGGACTCCATCCTCAAAAGCACCTGTTTTCGCTTTCGGCAGCCTCCGGAGCAAAAAAGACAAACGTCCAGCTTTTACTGCCACAGCAAAGGTGCCAGCGGAGAAAAGTAATGCTGGTTCTCACTGCCTCCTGGAACTCTTTCAAATGCCCCAGACAATTTGGCCCTCTCTGCTTTCCTGCGGACTCCATCCTCAAAAGCACCTGTTTTCGCTTTCGGCAGCCTCCGGAGCAAAAAAGACAAACGTCCAGCTTTTGCTGCCACAGCAAAGGTGCCAGCGGGGAAAAGTAATGCTGGTTCTCACTGCCTCCTGAAACCCTTTCAAATGCCACAGACAATTTGGCCCTCTCTGCTTTACTGCGGACTCTATCCTCAAAAGCACCTTTTTTCAGTTTCGGCGCCCTCCGGTGGTAAAAAGACAAACGTCCAGCTTTTGCTGCCACAGCAAAGGTGCCAGCGGGGAAAAGTGATGCTGGTTCCCACTGCCTCCTGGAACCTCTTCAAATGCCACAGACAATTTGGCACTCTCTGCTTTCCTGCGGACTCCATCCTCAAAAGCACCTGTTTTCGCTTTCGGCATCCTCCGGAGCAAAAAAGACAAACGTCCAGCTTTTGCTGCCACAGCAAAGGTGCCAGCGGGGAAAAGTGATGCTGGTCCTCACTGCCTCCTAGAAGCCCTTCAAATGCCCCAGACATTTTGGCCCTCTCTGCTTTCCTGCGGACTCCATCCTCAAAAGCGCCTGTTTTCGCCTTCGGCAGCCTCCGTTGGTAAAAAGACAAATGTCCAGCTTTTGCTGCCACAGCAAAGGTGCCAGCGGGGAAAAGTGATGCTGGTCCTCATTGCCTCCTGGAACCTCTTCAAAGGCCATAGACAATTTGGCCCTCTCTGCTTTCCTGCGGACTCCAGCCTCAAAAGCACCTTTTTTCGCTTTCGGCAACCTCCGGAGCAAAAAAGACAAACGTCCAGCTTTTGCTGCCACAGCAAAGGTGCCAGCGGGGAAAAGTGATGCTGGTCCTCATTGCCTCCTGGAACCTCTTCAAAGGCCATAGACAATTTGGCCCTCTCTGCTTTCCTGCGGACTCCATCCTCAAAAGCACCTGTTTTCGCTTTCGGCAGCCTCCGGAGCAAAAAAGACAAACGTCCAGCTTTTGCTGCCACAGCAAAGGTGCCAGCGGGGAAAAGTGATGCTGGTTCTCACTGCCTCCTGGAACCCTTTCAAATGCCCCAGACAATTTGGCCCTCTCTGCTTTCCTGCGGACTCCATCCTCAAAAGCACCTGTTTTCGCTTTCGGCAGCCTCCGGAGCAAAAAAGACAAACGTCCAGCTTTTGCTGCCACAGCAAAGGTGCCAGCGGTGAAAAGTAATGCTGGTTCTTACTGCCTCCTGGAACCTCTTCAAATGCCACAGACAATTTGGCACTCTCTGCTTTCCTGCGGACTCCATCCTCAAAAGCACCTGTTTTCGCTTTCGGCAGCCTCCGGAGCAAAAAAGACAAACGTCCAGCTTTTGCTGCCACAGCAAAGGTGCCAGCGGAGAAAAGTAATGCTGGTTCTCACTGCCTCCTGGAACCCTTTCAAATGCCCCAGACAATTTGGCCCTCTCTGCTTTCCTGCGGACTCCATCCTCAAAAGCACCTGTTTTCGCTTTCGGCGCCCTCCGGAGCAAAAAAGACAAACGTCCAGCTTTTGCTGCCACAGCAAAGGTGCCAGCGGGGAAAAGTGATGCTGGTTCTCACTGCCTCCTGGAACTCTTTCAAATGCCCCAGACAATTTGGCCCTCTCTGCTTTCCTGCGGACTCCATCCTCAAAAGCACCTGTTTTCGCTTTCGGCAGCCTCCGGAGCAAAAAAGACAAACGTCCAGCTTTTGCTGCCACAGCAAAGGTGCCAGCGGGGAAAAGTGATGCTGGTTCTCACTGTCTCCTGGAACCTCTTCAAATGCCTCAGACAATTTGGCCCTCTCTGCTTTCCTGCGGACTCCATCCTCAAAAGCGCCTGTTTTCGCTTTCGGCAGCCTCCGGAGCAAAAAAGACAAACGTCCAGCTTTTGCTGCCACAGCAAAGGTGCCAGCGGGGAAAAGTGATGCTGGTTCTCACTGCCTCCTGGAACTCTTTCAAATGCCCCAGACAATTTGGCCCTCTCTGCTTTCCTGCGGACTCCATCCTCAAAAGCACCTGTTTTCACTTTCGGCAACCTCCGGAGCAAAAAAGACAAACGTCCAGCTTTTGCTGCCACAGCAAAGGTGCCAGCGGGGAAAAGTGATGCTGGTTCTCACTGCCTCCTGGAACCCTTTCAAATGCCACAGACAATTTGGCCCTCTCTGCTTTCCTGCGGACTCCATCCTCAAAAGCACCTTTTTTCGCTTTCGGCAACCTCCGGAGCAAAAAAGACAAACGTCCACCTTTTGCTGCCACAGCAAAGGTGCCAGCGGGGATAAGTAATGCTGGTTCTCACTGCCTCCTGGAACCTATTCAAATGCCCCAGACAATTTGGCACTCTCTGCTTTCCTGCGGACTCCATCCTCAAAAGCACCTGTTTTCGCTTTCGGCGCCCTCCGGTGGTAAAAAGACAAACGTCCAGCTTTTGCTGCCACAGCAAAGGTGCCAGCGGGGAAAAGTGATGCTGGTTCTCACTGCCTCCTGGAACTCTTTCAAATGCCCCAGACAATTTGGCTCTCTCTGCTTTCCTGCGGACTCCATCCTCAAAAGCACCTGTTTTCGCTTTCGGCGCCCTCCGGAGCAAAAAAGACAAACGTCCAGCTTTTGCTGCCACAGCAAAGGTGCCAGCGGGGAAAAGTGATGCTGGTTCTCACTGCCTCCTGGAACTCTTTCAAATGCCCCAGACAATTTGGCCCTCTCTGCTTTCCTGCGGACTCCATCCTCAAAAGCACCTGTTTTCGCTTTCGGCAGCCTCCGGAGCAAAAAAGACAAACGTCCAGCTTTTGCTGCCACAGCAAAGGTGCCAGCGGGGAAAAGTAATGCTGGTTCTCACTGCCTCCTGAAACCCTTTCAAATGCCACAGACAATTTGGCCCTCTCTGCTTTACTGCGGACTCTATCCTCAAAAGCACCTTTTTTCAGTTTCGGCGCCCTCCGGTGGTAAAAAGACAAACGTCCAGCTTTTGCTGCCACAGCAAAGGTGCCAGCGGGGAAAAGTGATGCTGGTTCCCACTGCCTCCTGGAACCTCTTCAAATGCCACAGACAATTTGGCACTCTCTGCTTTCCTGCGGACTCCATCCTCAAAAGCACCTGTTTTCGCTTTCGGCATCCTCCGGAGCAAAAAAGACAAACGTCCAGCTTTTGCTGCCACAGCAAAGGTGCCAGCGGGGAAAAGTGATGCTGGTCCTCACTGCCTCCTAGAAGCCCTTCAAATGCCCCAGACATTTTGGCCCTCTCTGCTTTCCTGCGGACTCCATCCTCAAAAGCGCCTGTTTTCGCCTTCGGCAGCCTCCGTTGGTAAAAAGACAAATGTCCAGCTTTTGCTGCCACAGCAAAGGTGCCAGCGGGGAAAAGTGATGCTGGTCCTCATTGCCTCCTGGAACCTCTTCAAAGGCCATAGACAATTTGGCCCTCTCTGCTTTCCTGCGGACTCCAGCCTCAAAAGCACCTTTTTTCGCTTTCGGCAACCTCCGGAGCAAAAAAGACAAACGTCCAGCTTTTGCTGCCACAGCAAAGGTGCCAGCGGGGAAAAGTGATGCTGGTCCTCATTGCCTCCTGGAACCTCTTCAAAGGCCATAGACAATTTGGCCCTCTCTGCTTTCCTGCGGACTCCATCCTCAAAAGCACCTGTTTTCGCTTTCGGCAGCCTCCGGAGCAAAAAAGACAAACGTCCAGCTTTTGCTGCCACAGCAAAGGTGCCAGCGGGGAAAAGTGATGCTGGTTCTCACTGCCTCCTGGAACCCTTTCAAATGCCCCAGACAATTTGGCCCTCTCTGCTTTCCTGCGGACTCCATCCTCAAAAGCACCTGTTTTCGCTTTCGGCAGCCTCCGGAGCAAAAAAGACAAACGTCCAGCTTTTGCTGCCACAGCAAAGGTGCCAGCGGTGAAAAGTAATGCTGGTTCTTACTGCCTCCTGGAACCTCTTCAAATGCCACAGACAATTTGGCACTCTCTGCTTTCCTGCGGACTCCATCCTCAAAAGCACCTGTTTTCGCTTTCGGCAGCCTCCGGAGCAAAAAAGACAAACGTCCAGCTTTTGCTGCCACAGCAAAGGTGCCAGCGGAGAAAAGTAATGCTGGTTCTCACTGCCTCCTGGAACCCTTTCAAATGCCCCAGACAATTTGGCCCTCTCTGCTTTCCTGCGGACTCCATCCTCAAAAGCACCTGTTTTCGCTTTCGGCGCCCTCCGGAGCAAAAAAGACAAACGTCCAGCTTTTGCTGCCACAGCAAAGGTGCCAGCGGGGAAAAGTGATGCTGGTTCTCACTGCCTCCTGGAACTCTTTCAAATGCCCCAGACAATTTGGCCCTCTCTGCTTTCCTGCGGACTCCATCCTCAAAAGCACCTGTTTTCGCTTTCGGCAGCCTCCGGAGCAAAAAAGACAAACGTCCAGCTTTTGCTGCCACAGCAAAGGTGCCAGCGGGGAAAAGTGATGCTGGTTCTCACTGTCTCCTGGAACCTCTTCAAATGCCTCAGACAATTTGGCCCTCTCTGCTTTCCTGCGGACTCCATCCTCAAAAGCGCCTGTTTTCGCTTTCGGCAGCCTCCGGAGCAAAAAAGACAAACGTCCAGCTTTTGCTGCCACAGCAAAGGTGCCAGCGGGGAAAAGTGATGCTGGTTCTCACTGCCTCCTGGAACTCTTTCAAATGCCCCAGACAATTTGGCCCTCTCTGCTTTCCTGCGGACTCCATCCTCAAAAGCACCTGTTTTCACTTTCGGCAACCTCCGGAGCAAAAAAGACAAACGTCCAGCTTTTGCTGCCACAGCAAAGGTGCCAGCGGGGAAAAGTGATGCTGGTTCTCACTGCCTCCTGGAACCCTTTCAAATGCCACAGACAATTTGGCCCTCTCTGCTTTCCTGCGGACTCCATCCTCAAAAGCACCTTTTTTCGCTTTCGGCAACCTCCGGAGCAAAAAAGACAAACGTCCACCTTTTGCTGCCACAGCAAAGGTGCCAGCGGGGATAAGTAATGCTGGTTCTCACTGCCTCCTGGAACCTATTCAAATGCCCCAGACAATTTGGCACTCTCTGCTTTCCTGCGGACTCCATCCTCAAAAGCACCTGTTTTCGCTTTCGGCGCCCTCCGGTGGTAAAAAGACAAACGTCCAGCTTTTGCTGCCACAGCAAAGGTGCCAGCGGGGAAAAGTGATGCTGGTTCTCACTGCCTCCTGGAACTCTTTCAAATGCCCCAGACAATTTGGCTCTCTCTGCTTTCCTGCGGACTCCATCCTCAAAAGCACCTGTTTTCGCTTTCGGCGCCCTCCGGAGCAAAAAAGACAAACGTCCAGCTTTTGCTGCCACAGCAAAGGTGCCAGCGGGGAAAAGTGATGCTGGTTCTCACTGCCTCCTGGAACTCTTTCAAATGCCCCAGACAATTTGGCCCTCTCTGCTTTCCTGCGGACTCCATCCTCAAAAGCACCTGTTTTCGCTTTCGGCATCCTCCGGAGCAAAAAAGACAAACGTCCAGCTTTTGCTGCCACAGCAAAGGTGCCAGCGGGGAAAAGTAATGCTGGTTCTCACTGCCTTATGGAACCCTTTCAAATGCCACAGACAATTTGGCCCTCTCTGCTTTCCTGCGGACTCCATCCTCAAAAGCACCTGTTTTCGCTTTCGGCAGCCTCCGGAGCAAAAAAGACAAACGTCCAGCTTTTGCTGCCACAGCAAAGGTGCCAGCGGGGAAAAGTAATGCTGGTTCTCACTGCCTCCTGGAACCTCTTCAAATGCCTCAGACAATTTGGCACTCTCTGCTTTCTTGCGGACTCCATCCTCAAAAGCACCTGATTTCGCTTTCGGCAGCCTCCGGAGCAAAAAAGACAAACGTCCAGATTTTGCTGCCACAGCAAAGGTGCCAGCGGGGAAAAGTAATGCTGGTTCTCACTGCCTCCTGGAACTTCTTCAAATGCCTCAGACAATTTGGCCCTCTCTGCTTTCTTGCGGACTCCATCCTCAAAAGCACCTTTTCTTCGCTTTTGGCATCCTGCGGAGCAAAAAAGACAAACGTCCAGCTTTTGCTGCCACAGCAAAGGTGCCAGCGGGGATAAGTAATGCTGGTTCTCACTGCCTCCTGGAACCTATTCAAATGCCCCAGACAATTTGGCTCTCTCTGCTTTCCTGCGGACTCCATCCTCAAAAGCACCTGTTTTCGCTTTCGGCGCCCTCCGGTGGTAAAAAGACAAACGTCCAGCTTTTGCTGCCACAGCAAAGGTGCCAGCGGGGAAAAGTGATGCTGGTTCTCACTGCCTCCTGGAACTCTTTCAAATGCCCCAGACAATTTGGCTCTCTCTGCTTTCCTGCGGACTCCATCCTCAAAAGCACCTGTTTTCGCTTTCGGCGCCCTCCGGAGCAAAAAAGACAAACGTCCAGCTTTTGCTGCCACAGCAAAGGTGCCAGCGGGGAAAAGTGATGCTGGTTCTCACTGCCTCCTGGAACTCTTTCAAATGCCCCAGACAATTTGGCCCTCTCTGCTTTCCTGCGGACTCCATCCTCAAAAGCACCTGTTTTCGCTTTCGGCATCCTCCGGAGCAAAAAAGACAAACGTCCAGCTTTTGCTGCCACAGCAAAGGTGCCAGCGGGGAAAAGTAATGCTGGTTCTCACTGCCTTATGGAACCCTTTCAAATGCCACAGACAATTTGGCCCTCTCTGCTTTCCTGCGGACTCCATCCTCAAAAGCACCTGTTTTCGCTTTCGGCAGCCTCCGGAGCAAAAAAGACAAACGTCCAGCTTTTGCTGCCACAGCAAAGGTGCCAGCGGGGAAAAGTAATGCTGGTTCTCACTGCCTCCTGGAACCTCTTCAAATGCCTCAGACAATTTGGCACTCTCTGCTTTCTTGCGGACTCCATCCTCAAAAGCACCTGATTTCGCTTTCGGCAGCCTCCGGAGCAAAAAAGACAAACGTCCAGATTTTGCTGCCACAGCAAAGGTGCCAGCGGGGAAAAGTAATGCTGGTTCTCACTGCCTCCTGGAACTTCTTCAAATGCCTCAGACAATTTGGCCCTCTCTGCTTTCTTGCGGACTCCATCCTCAAAAGCACCTTTTCTTCGCTTTCGGCATCCTGCGGAGCAAAAAAGACAAACGTCCAGCTTTTGCTGCCACAGCAAAGGTGCCAGCGGGGATAAGTAATGCTGGTTCTCACTGCCTCCTGGAACCTATTCAAATGCCCCAGACAATTTGGCTCTCTCTGCTTTCCTGCGGACTCCATCCTCAAAAGCACCTGTTTTCGCTTTCGGCGCCCTCCGGTGGTAAAAAGACAAACGTCCAGCTTTTGCTGCCACAGCAAAGGTGCCAGCGGGGAAAAGTGATGCTGGTTCTCACTGCCTCCTGGAACTCTTTCAAATGCCCCAGACAATTTGGCTCTCTCTGCTTTCCTGCGGACTCCATCCTCAAAAGCACCTGTTTTCGCTTTCGACGCCCTCCGGTGGTAAAAAGACAAACGTCCAGCTTTTGCTGCCACAGCAAAGGTACCAGCGGGGAAAAGTGATGCTGGTCCTCATTGCCTCCTGGAACCTCTTCAAAGGCCATAGACAATTTGGCCCTCTCTGCTTTCCTGCGGACTCCATCCTCAAAAGCACCTGTTTTCGCTTTCGGCGCCCTCCGGAGCAAAAAAGACAAACGTCCAGCTTTTGCTGCCACAGCAAAGGTGCCAGCGGGGAAAAGTGATGCTGGTTCTCACTGCCTCCTGGAACTCTTTCAAATGCCCCAGACAATTTGGCCCTCTCTGCTTTCCTGCGGACTCCATCCTCAAAAGCACCTTTTTTCGCTTTCGGCAGCCTCCGGAGCAAAAAAGACAAACGTCCAGCTTTTGCTGCCACAGCAAAGGTGCCAGCGGGGAAAAGTAATGCTGGTTCTCACTGCCTCCTGGAACCTCTTCAAATGCCTCAGACAATTTGGCACTCTCTGCTTTCTTGCGGACTCCATCCTCAAAAGCACCTGATTTCGCTTTCGGCAACGTCCGGAGCAAAAAAGACAAACGTCCAGCTTTTGCTGCCACAGCAAAGGCGCCAGCGGGGAAAAGTAATGCTGGTTCTCACTGCCTCCTTGAACCCTTTCAAATGCCACAGACAATTTGGCCCTCTCTGCTTTCCTGTGGACTCCATCCTCAAAAGCACCTTTTTTCGCTTTCGGCAACCTCCGGAGCAAAAAAGACAAACGTCCAGCTTTTGCTGCCACAGCAAAGGTGCCAGCGGGGAAAAGTGATGCTGGTCCTCACTGCCTCCTAGAACCCCTTCAAATGCCTCAGACAATTTGGCCCTCTCTGCTTTCCTGCGGACTCCATCCTCAAAAGCGCCTGTTTTCGCTTTCGGCAGCCTCCGTTGGTAACAAGACAAACGTCCAGCTTTTGCTGCCACAGCAAAGGTGCCAGCGGGGAAAAGTGATGCTGGTCCTCATTGCCTCCTGGAACCTCTTCAAAGGCCATAGACAATTTGGCCCTCTCTGCTTTCCTGCGGACTCCATCCTCAAAAGCACCTTTTTTCGCTTTCGGCAACCTCCGGAGCAAAAAAGACAAACGTCCAGCTTTTGCTGCCACAGCAAAGGTGCCAGCGGGGAAAAGTGATGCTGGTCCTCATTGCCTCCTGGAACCTCTTCAAAGGCCATAGACAATTTGGCCCTCTCTGCTTTCCTGCGGACTCCATCCTCAAAAGCACCTTTTTTCGCTTTCGGCAGCCTCCGGAGCAAAAAAGACAAACGTCCAGCTTTTGCTGCCACAGCAAAGGTGCCAGCGGGGAAAAGTGATGCTGGTTCTCACTGCCTCCTGGAACCCTTTCAAATGCCCCAGACAATTTGGCCCTCTCTGCTTTCCTGCGGACTCCATCCTCAAAAGCACCTTTTTTCGCTTTCGGCAGCCTCCGGAGCAAAAAAGACAAACGTCCAGCTTTTGCTGCCACAGCAAAGGTGCCAGCGGTGAAAAGTAATGCTGGTTCTTACTGCCTCCTGGAACCTCTTCAAATGCCACAGACAATTTGGCACTCTCTGCTTTCCTGCGGACTCCATCCTCAAAAGCACCTGTTTTCGCTTTCGGCAGCCTCCGGAGCAAAAAAGACAAACGTCCAGCTTTTGCTGCCACAGCAAAGGTGCCAGTGGAGAAAAGTAATGCTGGTTCTCACTGCCTCCTGGAACCCTTTCAAATGCCCCAGACAATTTGGCCCTCTCTGCTTTCCTGCGGACTCCATCCTCAAAAGCACCTGTTTTCGCTTTCGGCGCCCTCCGGAGCAAAAAAGACAAACGTCCAGCTTTTGCTGCCACAGCAAAGGTGCCAGCGGGGAAAAGTGATGCTGGTTCTCACTGCCTCCTGGAACTCTTTCAAATGCCCCAGACAATTTGGCCCTCTCTGCTTTCCTGCGGACTCCATCCTCAAAAGCACCTTTTTTCGATTTCGGCAACCTCCGGAGCAAAAAAGACAAACGTCCAGCTTTTGCTGCCACAGCAAAGGTGCCAGCGGGGATAAGTAATGCTGGTTCTCACTGCCTCCTGGAACCTATTCAAATGCCCCAGACAATTTGGCACTCTCTGCTTTCCTGCGGACTCCATCCTCAAAAGCACCTGTTTTCGCTTTCGGCGCCCTCCGGTGGTAAAAAGACAAACGTCCAGCTTTTGCTGCCACAGCAAAGGTGCCAGCGGGGAAAAGTGATGCTGGTTCTCACTGCCTCCTGGAACTCTTTCAAATGCCCCAGACAATTTGGCTCTCTCTGCTTTCCTGCGGACTCCATCCTCAAAAGCACCTTTTTTCGCTTTCGGCGCCCTCCGGAGCAAAAAACACAAACGTCCAGCTTTTGCTGCCACAGCAAAGGTGCCAGCGGGGAAAAGTGATGCTGGTTCTCACTGCCTCCTGGAACTCTTTCAAATGCCCCAGACAATTTGGCCCTCTCTGCTTTCCTGCGGACTCCATCCTCAAAAGCACCTGTTTTCGCTTTCGGCAGCCTCCGGAGCAAAAAAGACAAACGTCCAGCTTTTGCTGCCACAGCAAAGGTGCCAGCGAGGAAAAGTAATGCTGGTTCTTACTGCCTCCTGGAACCTCTTCAAATGCCACAGACAATTTGGCACTCTCTGCTTTCCTGCGGACTCCATCCTCAAAAGCACCTGTTTTCGCTTTCGGCAGCCTCCGGAGCAAAAAAGACAAACGTCCAGCTTTTGCTGCCACAGCAAAGGTGCCAGCGGGGAAAAGTAATGCTGGTTCTCACTGCCTCCTGGAACCCTTTCAAATGCCCCAGACAATTTGGCCCTCTCTGCTTTCCTGCGGACTCCATCCTCAAAAGCACCTGTTTTCGCTTTCGGCGCCCTCCGGAGCAAAAAAGACAAACGTCCAGCTTTTGCTGCCACAGCAAAGGTGCCAGCGGGGAAAAGTGATGCTGGTTCTCACTGCCTCCTGGAACTCTTTCAAATGCCCTAGACAATTTGGCCCTCTCTGCTTTCCTGCGGACTCCATCCTCAAAAGCACCTGTTTTCGCTTTCGGCAGCCTCCGGAGCAAAAAAGACAAACGTCCAGCTTTTGCTGCCACAGCAAAGGTGCCAGCGGGGAAAAGTGATGCTGGTCCTCACTGCCTCCTAGAAACCCTTCAAATGCCCCAGACAATTTGGCCCTCTCTGCTTTCCTGTGGACTCCATCCTCAAAAGCGCCTGTTTTCGCTTTCGGCAGCCTCCGGAGCAAAAAAGACAAACGTCCAGCTTTTGCTGCCACAGCAAAGGTGCCAGCGGGGAAAAGTGATGCTGGTTCTCACTGCCTCCTGGAACTCTTTCAAATGCCCCAGACAATTTGGCCCTCTCTGCTTTCCTGCGGACTCCATCCTCAAAAGCACCTGTTTTCGCTTTCGGCAGCCTCCGGAGCAAAAAAGACAAACGTCCAGCTTTTGCTGCCACAGCAAAGGTGCCAGCGGGGAAAAGTAATGCTGGTTCTCACTGCCTCCTGGAACCTCTTCAAATGCCTCAGACAATTTGGCACTCTCTGCTTTCTTGCGGACTCCATCCTCAAAAGCACCTTTTTTCGCTTTCGGCGCCCTCCGGAGCAAAAAAGACAAACGTCCAGATTTTGCTGCCACAGCAAATGTGCCAGCGGGGAAAAGTAATGCTGGTTCTCACTGCCTCCTGGAACCTCTTCAAATGCCTCAGACAATTTGGCCCTCTCTGCTTTCTTGCGGACTCCATCCTCAAAAGCACCTTTTCTTCGCTTTCGGCAGCCTCCGGAGCAAAAAAGACAAACGTCCAGCTTTTGCTGCCACAGCAAAGGTGCCAGCGGGGATAAGTAATGCTGGTTCTCACTGCCTCCTGGAACCTCTTCAAATGCCCCAGACAATTTGGCACTCTCTACTTTCCTGCGGACTCCATCCTCAAAAGCACCTGTTTTCGCTTTCGGCGCCCTCCGGTGGTAAAAAGACAAACGTCCAGCTTTTGCTGCCACAGCAAAGGTGCCAGCGGGGAAAAGTGATGCTGGTTCTCACTGCCTCCTGGAACTCTTTCAAATGCCCCAGACAATTTGGCTCTCTCTGCTTTCCTGCGGACTCCATCCTCAAAAGCACCTGTTTTCGCTTTCGGCGCCCTCCGGTGGTAAAAAGACAAACGTCCAGCTTTTGCTGCCACAGCAAAGGTGCCAGCGGGGAAAAGTGATGCTGGTCCTCATTGCCTCCTGGAACCTCTTCAAAAGCCATAGACAATTTGGCCCTCTCTGCTTTCCTGCGGACTCCATCCTCAAAAGCACCTGTTTTCGCTTTCGGCGCCCTCCGGAGCAAAAAAGACAAACGTCCAGCTTTTGCTGCCACAGCAAAGGTGCCAGCGGGGAAAAGTAATGCTGGTTCTCACTGCCTCCTGGAACCTCTTCAAATGCCCCAGACAATGTGGCACTCTCTGCTTTCTTGCGGACTCCATCCTCAAAAGCACCTGATTTCGCTTTCGGCAACGTCCGGAGCAAAAAAGACAAACGTCCAGCTTTTGCTGCCACAGCAAAGGCGCCAGCGGGGAAAAGTAATGCTGGTTCTCACTGCCTCCTGGAACCCTTTCAAATGCCACAGACAATTTGGCCCTCTCTGCTTTCCTGCGGACTCCATCCTCAAAAGCACCTTTTTTCACTTTCGGCGCCCTCCGGAGCAAAAAAGACAAACGTCCAGCTTTTGCTGCCACAGCAAAGATGCCAGCGGGGAAAAGTGATGCTGGTTCTCACTGCCTCCTGGAACCTCTTCAAATGCCCCAGACAATTTGGCCCTCTCTGCTTTCCTGCAGACTCCATCCTCAAAAGCACCTTTTTTCACTTTCGGCAGCCTCCGGAGCAAAAAAGACAAACGTCCAGCTTTTGCTGCCACAGCAAAGGTGCCAGCGGGGAAAAGTAATGCTGGTTCTCACTGCCTCCTGGAACGTCTTCAAATGCCAGAGACAATTTGGCACTCTATGCTTTCCTGCGGACTCCATCCTCAAAAGCACCTGTTTTCGCTTTCGGCGCCCTCCGGAGCAAAAAAGACAAACGTCCAGCTTTTGCTGCCACAGCAAAGGTGCCAGCGGGGAAAAGTGATGCTGGTCCTCACTGCCTCCTAGAACCCCTTCAAATGCCTCAGACAATTTGGCCCTCTCTGCTTTCCTGCGGACTCCATCCTCAAAAGCGCCTGTTTTCGCTTTCGGCAGCCTCCGTTGGTAACAAGACAAACGTCCAGCTTTTGCTGCCACAGCAAAGGTGCCAGCGGGGTAAAGTGATGCTGGTTCTCACTGCCTCCTGGAACTCTTTCAAATGCCCCAGACAATTTGGCCCTCTCTGCTTTCCTGCGGACTCCATCCTCAAAAGCACCTTTTTTCGCTTTCGGCAACCTCCGGAGCAAAAAAGACAAACGTCCAGCTTTTGCTGCCACAGCAAAGGTGCCAGCGGGGAAAAGTGATGCTGGTCCTCATTGCCTCCTGGAACCTCTTCAAAGGCCATAGACAATTTGGCCCTCTCTGCTTTCCTGCAGACTCCATCCTCAAAAGCACCTTTTTTCGTTTTCGGCGCCCTGGGGAGCAAAAAAGACAAACGTCCAGCTTTTGCTGCCACAGCAAAGGTGCCAGGGGGGAAAAGTGATGCTGGTTCTCACTGCCTCCTGGAACTCTTTCAAATGCCCCAGACAATTTGGCCCTCTCTGCTTTCCTGCGGACTCCATCCTCAAAAGCACCTGTTTTCGCTTTCGGCAGCCTCCGGAGCAAAAAAGACAAACGTCCAGCTTTTGCTGCCACAGCAAAGGTGCCAGCGGGGAAAAGTAATGCTGGTTCTCACTGCCTCCTGGAACCCTTTCAAATGCCACAGACAATTTGGCCCTCTCTGCTTTCCTGCGGACTCTATCCTCAAAAGCACCTTTTTTCACTTTCGGCGCCCTCCGGTGGTAAAAAGACAAACGTCCAGCTTTTGCTGCCACAGCAAAGGTGCCAGCGGGGAAAAGTGATGCTGGTTCTCACTGCCTCCTGGAACCTCTTCAAATGCCCCAGACAATTTGGCCCTCTCTGCTTTCCTGCGGACTCCATCCTCAAAAGCACCTTTTTTCGCTTTCGGCAACGTCAGGAGCTAAAAAGACAAACGTCCAGCTTTTGCTGCCACAGCAAAGGTGCCAGCGGGGAAAAGTAATGCTGGTTCTCACTGCCTCCTGGAACCTCTTCAAATACCACAGACAATTTGGCACTCTCTGCTTTCCTGCGGACTCCATCCTCAAAAGCACCTTTTTTCGCTTTCGGCCACCTCCGGAGCAAAAAAGACAAACGTCCAGCTTTTGCTGCCACAGCAAAGGTGCCAGCGGGGAAAAGTGATGCTGGTCCTCACTGCCTCCTAGAACCCCTTCAAATGCCTCAGACAATTTGGCCCTCTCTGCTTTCCTGCGGACTCCATCCTCAAAAGCGCCTGTTTTCGCTTTCGGCAGCCTCCGTTGGTAACAAGACAAACGTCCAGCTTTTGCTGCCACAGCAAAGGTGCCAGCGGGGAAAAGTGATGCTGGTTCTCACTGCCTCCTGGAACTCTTTCAAATGCCACAGAGAATTTGGCCCTCTCTGCTTTCCTGCGGACTCCATCCTCAAAAGCACCTGTTTTCGCTTTCGGCAACCTCCGGAGCAAAAAAGACAAACGTCCAGCTTTTGCTGCCACAGCAAAGGTGCCAGCGGGGAAAAGTGATGCTGGTCCTCATTGCCTCCTGGAACCTCTTCAAAGGCCATAGACAATTTGGCCCTCTCTGCTTTCCTGCGGACTCCATCCTCAAAAGCACCTTTTTTCGCTTTCGGCGCCCTCCGGAGCAAAAAAGACAAACGTCCAGCTTTTGCTGCCACAGCAAAGGTGCCAGCGGGGAAAAGTAATGCTGGTTCTCACTGCCTCCTGGAACCCTTTCAAATGCCACAGACAATTTGGCCCTCTTTGCTTTCCTGTGGACTCCATCCTCAAAAGCACCTGTTTTCGCTTTCGGCATCCTCCGGAGCAAAAAAGACAAACGTCCAGCTTTTGCTGCCACAGCAAAGGTGCCAGCGGGGAAAAGTGATGCTGGTCCTCACTGCCTCCTAGAACCCCTTCAAATGCCCCAGACAATTTGGCCCTCTCTGCTTTCCTGCGGAATCCATCCTCAAAAGCACCTTTTTTCACTTTCGGCGCCCTCCGGTGGTAAAAAGACAAACGTCCAGCTTTTGCTGCCACAGCAAAGATGCCAGCGGGGAAAAGTGATGCTGGTTCTCACTGCCTCCTGGAACCTCTTCAAATGCCCCAGACAATTTGGCCCTCTCTGCTTTCCTGCGGACTCCATCCTCAAAAGCACCTTTTTTCACTTTCGGCAGCCTCCGGAGCAAAAAAGACAAACGTCCAGCTTTTGCTGCCACAGCAAAGGTGCCAGCGGGGAAAAGTAATGCTGGTTCTCACTGCCTCCTGGAACGTCTTCAAATGCCAGAGACAATTTGGCACTCTATGCTTTCCTGCGGACTCCATCCTCAAAAGCACCTGTTTTCGCTTTCGGCGCCCTCCGGAGCAAAAAAGACAAACGTCCAGCTTTTGCTGCCACAGCAAAGGTGCCAGCGGGGAAAAGTGATGCTGGTCCTCACTGCCTCCTAGAACCCCTTCAAATGCCTCAGACAATTTGGCCCTCTCTGCTTTCCTGCGGACTCCATCCTCAAAAGCGCCTGTTTTCGCTTTCGGCAGCCTCCGTTGGTAACAAGACAAACGTCCAGCTTTTGCTGCCACAGCAAAGGTGCCAGCGGGGAAAAGTGATGCTGGTTCTCACTGCCTCCTGGAACTCTTTCAAATGCCCCAGACAATTTGGCCCTCTCTGCTTTCCTGCGGACTCCATCCTCAAAAGCACCTTTTTTCGCTTTCGGCAACCTCCGGAGCAAAAAAGACAAACGTCCAGCTTTTGCTGCCACAGCAAAGGTGCCAGCGGGGAAAAGTGATGCTGGTCCTCATTGCCTCCTGGAACCTCTTCAAAGGCCATAGACAATTTGGCCCTCTCTGCTTTCCTGCGGACTCCATCCTCAAAAGCACCTTTTTTCGCTTTCGGCGCCCTGGGGAGCAAAAAAGACAAACGTCCAGCTTTTGCTGCCACAGCAAAGGTGCCAGCGGGGAAAAGTGATGCTGGTTCTCACTGCCTCCTGGAACCCTTTCAAATGCCACAGACAATTTGGCCCTCTCTGCTTTCCTGCGGACTCTATCCTCAAAAGCACCTTTTTTCACTTTCGGCGCCCTCCGGTGGTAAAAAGACAAACGTCCAGCTTTTGCTGCCACAGCAAAGGTGCCAGCGGGGAAAAGTGATGCTGGTTCTCACTGCCTCCTGGAACCTCTTCAAATGCCCCAGACAATTTGGCCCTCTCTGCTTTCCTGCGGACTCCATCCTCAAAAGCACCTTTTTTCGCTTTCGGCAACGTCAGGAGCTAAAAAGACAAACGTCCAGCTTTTGCTGCCACAGCAAAGGTGCCAGCGGGGAAAAGTAATGCTGGTTCTCACTGCCTCCTGGAACCTCTTCAAATACCACAGACAATTTGGCACTCTCTGCTTTCCTGCGGACTCCATCCTCAAAAGCACCTTTTTTCGCTTTCGGCCACCTCCGGAGCAAAAAAGACAAACGTCCAGCTTTTGCTGCCACAGCAAAGGTGCCAGCGGGGAAAAGTGATGCTGGTCCTCACTGCCTCCTAGAACCCCTTCAAATGCCTCAGACAATTTGGCCCTCTCTGCTTTCCTGCGGACTCCATCCTCAAAAGCGCCTGTTTTCGCTTTCGGCAGCCTCCGTTGGTAACAAGACAAACGTCCAGCTTTTGCTGCCACAGCAAAGGTGCCAGCGGGGAAAAGTGATGCTGGTTCTCACTGCCTCCTGGAACTCTTTCAAATGCCACAGAGAATTTGGCCCTCTCTGCTTTCCTGCGGACTCCATCCTCAAAAGCACCTGTTTTCGCTTTCGGCAACCTCCGGAGCAAAAAAGACAAACGTCCAGCTTTTGCTGCCACAGCAAAGGTGCCAGCGGGGAAAAGTGATGCTGGTCCTCATTGCCTCCTGGAACCTCTTCAAAGGCCATAGACAATTTGGCCCTCTCTGCTTTCCTGCGGACTCCATCCTCAAAAGCACCTTTTTTCGCTTTCGGCGCCCTCCGGAGCAAAAAAGACAAACGTCCAGCTTTTGCTGCCACAGCAAAGGTGCCAGCGGGGAAAAGTGATGCTGGTTCTCACTGCCTCCTGGAACTCTTTCAAATGCCCCAGACAATTTGGCCCTCTCTGCTTTCCTGCGGACTCCATCCTCAAAAGCACCTGTTTTCGCTTTCGGCAGCCTCCGGAGCAAAAAAGACAAACGTCCAGCTTTTGCTGCCACAGCAAAGGTGCCAGCGGGGAAAAGTAATGCTGGTTCTCACTGCCTCCTGGAACCCTTTCAAATGCCACAGACAATTTGGCCCTCTTTGCTTTCCTGTGGACTCCATCCTCAAAAGCACCTGTTTTCGCTTTCGGCATCCTCCGGAGCAAAAAAGACAAACGTCCAGCTTTTGCTGCCACAGCAAAGGTGCCAGCGGGGAAAAGTGATGCTGGTCCTCACTGCCTCCTAGAACCCCTTCAAATGCCCCAGACAATTTGGCCCTCTCTGCTTTCCTGCGGAATCCATCCTCAAAAGCACCTTTTTTCACTTTCGGCGCCCTCCGGTGGTAAAAAGACAAACGTCCAGCTTTTGCTGCCACAGCAAAGATGCCAGCGGGGAAAAGTGATGCTGGTTCTCACTGCCTCCTGGAACCTCTTCAAATGCCCCAGACAATTTGGCCCTCTCTGCTTTCCTGCGGACTCCATCCTCAAAAGCACCTTTTTTCACTTTCGGCAGCCTCCGGAGCAAAAAAGACAAACGTCCAGCTTTTGCTGCCACAGCAAAGGTGCCAGCGGGGAAAAGTAATGCTGGTTCTCACTGCCTCCTGGAACGTCTTCAAATGCCAGAGACAATTTGGCACTCTATGCTTTCCTGCGGACTCCATCCTCAAAAGCACCTGTTTTCGCTTTCGGCGCCCTCCGGAGCAAAAAAGACAAACGTCCAGCTTTTGCTGCCACAGCAAAGGTGCCAGCGGGGAAAAGTGATGCTGGTCCTCACTGCCTCCTAGAACCCCTTCAAATGCCTCAGACAATTTGGCCCTCTCTGCTTTCCTGCGGACTCCATCCTCAAAAGCGCCTGTTTTCGCTTTCGGCAGCCTCCGTTGGTAACAAGACAAACGTCCAGCTTTTGCTGCCACAGCAAAGGTGCCAGCGGGGAAAAGTGATGCTGGTTCTCACTGCCTCCTGGAACTCTTTCAAATGCCCCAGACAATTTGGCCCTCTCTGCTTTCCTGCGGACTCCATCCTCAAAAGCACCTTTTTTCGCTTTCGGCAACCTCCGGAGCAAAAAAGACAAACGTCCAGCTTTTGCTGCCACAGCAAAGGTGCCAGCGGGGAAAAGTGATGCTGGTCCTCATTGCCTCCTGGAACCTCTTCAAAGGCCATAGACAATTTGGCCCTCTCTGCTTTCCTGCGGACTCCATCCTCAAAAGCACCTTTTTTCGCTTTCGGCGCCCTGGGGAGCAAAAAAGACAAACGTCCAGCTTTTGCTGCCACAGCAAAGGTGCCAGCGGGGAAAAGTGATGCTGGTTCTCACTGCCTCCTGGAACTCTTTCAAATGCCACAGACAATTTGGCCCTCTCTGCTTTCCTGCGGACTCCATCCTCAAAAGCACCTGTTTTCGCTTTCGGCAGCCTCCGGAGCAAAAAAGACAAACGTCCAGCTTTTGCTGCCACAGCAAAGGTGCCAGCGGGGAAAAGTAATGCTGGTTCTCACTGCCTCCTGGAACCCTTTCAAATGCCACAGACAATTTGGCCCTCTCTGCTTTCCTGCGGACTCTATCCTCAAAAGCACCTTTTTTCACTTTCGGCGCCCTCATGTGGTAAAAAGACAAACGTCCAGCTTTTGCTGCCACAGCAAAGGTGCCAGCGGGGAAAAGTGATGCTGGTTCTCACTGCCTCCTGGAACCTCTTCAAATGCCCCAGACAATTTGGCCCTCTCTGCTTTCCTGCGGACTCCATCCTCAAAAGCACCTTTTTTCGCTTTCGGCAACGTCAGGAGCTAAAAAGACAAACGTCCAGCTTTTGCTGCCACAGCAAAGGTGCCAGCGGGGAAAAGTAATGCTGGTTCTCACTGCCTCCTGGAACCTCTTCAAATACCACAGACAATTTGGCACTCTCTGCTTTCCTGCGGACTCCATCCTCAAAAGCACCTTTTTTCGCTTTCGGCCACCTCCGGAGCAAAAAAGACAAACGTCCAGCTTTTGCTGCCACAGCAAAGGTGCCAGCGGGGAAAAGTGATGCTGGTCCTCACTGCCTCCTAGAAACCCCTTCAAATGCCTCAGACAATTTGGCCCTCTCTGCTTTCCTGCGGACTCCATCCTCAAAAGCGCCTGTTTTCGCTTTCGGCAGCCTCCGTTAGTAACAAGACAAACGTCCAGCTTTTGCTGCCACAGCAAAGGTGCCAGCGGGGAAAAGTGATGCTGGTTCTCACTGCCTCCTGGAACTCTTTCAAATGCCACAGACAATTTGGCCCTCTCTGCTTTCCTGCGGACTCCATCCTCAAAAGCACCTGTTTTCGCTTTCGGCAAACTCCGGAGCAAAAAAGACAAACGTCCAGCTTTTGCTGCCACAGCAAAGGTGCCAGCGGGGAAAAGTGATGCTGGTCCTCATTGCCTCCTGGAACCTCTTCAAAGGCCATAGACAATTTGGCCCTCTCTGCTTTCCTGCGGACTCCATCCTCAAAAGCACCTTTTTTCGCTTTCGGCGCCCTCCGGAGCAAAAAAGACAAACGTCCAGCTTTTGCTGCCACAGCAAAGGTGCCAGCGGGGAAAAGTGATGCTGGTTCTCACTGCCTCCTGGAACTCTTTCAAATGCCCCAGACAATTTGGCCCTCTCTGCTTTCCTGCGGACTCCATCCTCAAAAGCACCTGTTTTCGCTTTCGGCAGCCTCCGGAGCAAAAAAGACAAACGTCCAGCTTTTGCTGCCACAGCAAAGGTGCCAGCGGGGAAAAGTAATGCTGGTTCTCACTGCCTCCTGGAACCCTTTCAAATGCCACAGACAATTTGGCCCTCTTTGCTTTCCTGTGGACTCCATCCTCAAAAGCACCTGTTTTCGCTTTCGGCATCCTCCGGAGCAAAAAAGACAAACGTCCAGCTTTTGCTGCCACAGCAAAGGTGCCAGCGGGGAAAAGTAATGCTGGTTCTCACTGCCTCCTGGAACCCTTTCAAATGCCACAGACAATTTGGCCCTCTCTGCTTTCCTGCGGATTCTATCCTCAAAAGCACCTTTTTTCACTTTCGGCGCCCTCCGGTGGTAAAAAGACAAACGTCCAGGTTTTGCTGCCACAGCAAAGGTGCCAGCGGGGAAAAGTGATGCTGGTTCTCACTGCCTCCTGGAACCTCTTCAAATGCCCCAGACAATTTGGCCCTCTCTGCTTTCCTGCGGACTCCATCCTCAAAAGCACCTTTTTTCGCTTTCGGCAACGTCAGGAGCAAAAAAGACAAACGTCCAGCTTTTGCTGCCACAGCAAAGGTGCCAGCGGGGAAAAGTAATGCTGGTTCTCACTGCCTCCTGGAACCTCTTCAAATACCACAGACAATTTTGCACTCTCTGCTTTCCTGCGGACTCCATCCTCAAAAGCACCTTTTTTCGCTTTCGGCATCCTCCGGAGCAAAAAAGACAAACGTCCAGCTTTTGCTGCCACAGCAAAGGTGCCAGCGGGGAAAAGTGATGCTGGTCCTCACTGCCTCCTGGAACCTCTTCAAATGCCCCAGACAATTTGGCCCTCTCTGCTTTCCTGCGGAATCCATCCTCAAAAGCGCCTGTTTTCGCTTTCGGCAGCCTCCGTTGGTAAAAAGACAAACGTCCAGCTTTTGCTGCCACAGCAAAGGTGCCAGCGGGGAAAAGTGATGCTGGTCCTCATTGCCTCCTGGAACCTCTTCAAAGGCCATAGACAATTTGGCCCTCTCTGCTTTCCTGCGGACTCCATCCTCAAAAGCACCTTTTTTCGCTTTCGGCAACCTCCGGAGCAAAAAAGACAAACGTCCAGCTTTTGCTGCCACAGCAAAGGTGCCAGCGGGGAAAAGTGATGCTGGTCCTCATTGCCTCCTGGAACCTCTTCAAAGGCCATAGACAATTTGGCCCTCTCTGCTTTCCTGCGGACTCCATCCTCAAAAGCACCTTTTTTCACTTTCGGCAGCCTCCGGAGCAAAAAAGACAAACGTCCAGCTTTTGCTGCCACAGCAAAGGTGCCAGCGGGGAAAAGTAATGCTGGTTCTCACTGCCTCCTGGAACCTCTTCAAATACCACAGACAATTTGGCACTCTCTGCTTTCCTGCGGACTCCATCCTCAAAAGCACCTTTTTTCGCTTTCGGCCACCTCCGGAGCAAAAAAGACAAACGTCCAGCTTTTGCTGCCACAGCAAAGGTGCCAGCGGAGAAAAGTAATGCTGGTTCTCACTGCCTCCTGGAACGTCTTCAAATGCCAGAGACAATTTGGCACTCTCTGCTTTCCTGCGGACTCCATCCTCAAAAGCACCTGTTTTCGCTTTCGGCGCCCTCCGGAGCAAAAAAGACAAACGTCCAGCTTTTGCTGCCACAGCAAAGGTGCCAGCGGGGAAAAGTGATGCTGGTCCTCACTGCCTCCTAGAACCCCTTCAAATGCCTCAGACAATTTGGCCCTCTCTGCTTTCCTGCGGACTCCATCCTCAAAAGCGCCTGTTTTCGCTTTCGGTAGCCTCCGTTGGTAACAAGACAAACGTCCAGCTTTTGCTGCCACAGCAATGGTGCCAGCGGGGAAAAGTAATGCTGGTTCTCACTGCCTCCTGGAACTCTTTCAAATGCCCCAGACAATTTGGCCCTCTCTGCTTTCCTGCGGACTCCATCCTCAAAAGCACCTTTTTTCGCTTTCGGCAACCTCCGGAGCAAAAAAGACAAACGTCCAGCTTTTGCTGCCACAGCAAAGGTGCCAGCGGGGAAAAGTGATGCTGGTCCTCATTGCCTCCTGGAACCTCTTCAAAGGCCATAGACAATTTGGCCCTCTCTGCTTTCCTGCGGACTCCATCCTCAAAAGCACCTTTTTTCGCTTTCGGCGCCCTCCGGAGCAAAAAAGACAAACGTCCAGCTTTTGCTGCCACAGCAAAGGTGCCAGCGGGGAAAAGTGATGCTGGTTCTCACTGCCTCCTGGAACTCTTTCAAATGCCCCAGACAATTTGGCCCTCTCTGCTTTCCTGCGGACTCCATCCTCAAAAGCACCTGTTTTCGCTTTCGGCAGCCTCCGGAGCAAAAAAGACAAACGTCCAGCTTTTGCTGCCACAGCAAAGGTGCCAGCGGGGAAAAGTAATGCTGGTTCTCACTGCCTCCTGGAACCCTTTCAAATGCCACAGACAATTTGGCCCTCTTTGCTTTCCTGTGGACTCCATCCTCAAAAGCACCTGTTTTAGCTTTCGGCATCCTCCGGAGCAAAAAAGACAAACGTCCAGCTTTTGCTGCCACAGCAAAGGTGCCAGCGGGGAAAAGTAATGCTGGTACTCACTGCCTCCTGGAACCCTTTCAAATGCCACAGACAATTTGGCCCTCTCTGCTTTCCTGCGGACTCTATCCTCAAAAGCACCTTTTTTCACTTTCGGCGCCCTCCGGTGGTAAAAAGACAAACGTCCAGCTTTTGCTGCCACAGCAAAGGTGCCAGCGGGGAAAAGTGATGCTGGTTCTCACTGCCTCCTAAAACCCTTTCAAATGCCACAGACAATTTGGCCCTCTCTGCTTTCCTGCGGACTCCATCCTCAAAAGCACCTTTTTTCGCTTTCGGCAACGTCAGGAGCAAAAAAGACAAACGTCCAGCTTTTGCTGCCACAGCAAAGGTGGCAGCGGGGAAAAGTAATGCTGGTTCTCACTGCCTCCTGGAACCTCTTCAAATACCACAGACAATTTGGCACTCTCTGCTTTCCTGCGGACTCCATCCTCAAAAGCACCTTTTTTCGCTTTCGGCATCCTCCGGAGCAAAAAAGACAAACGTCCAGCTTTTACTGCCACAGCAAAGGTGCCAGCGGGGAAAAGTGATGCTGGTCCTCACTGCCTCCTAGAACCCCTTCAAATGCCCCAGACAATTTGGCCCTCTCTGCTTTCCTGCGGAATCCATCCTCAAAAGCGCCTGTTTTCGCTTTCGGCAGCCTCCGTTGGTAAAAAGACAAACGTCCAGCTTTTGCTGCCACAGCAAAGGTGCCAGCGGGGAAAAGTGATGCTGGTCCTCATTGCCTCCTGGAACCTCTTCAAAGGCCATAGACAATTTGGCCCTCTCTGCTTTCCTGCGGACTCCATCCTCAAAAGCACCTTTTTTCGCTTTCGGCAACCTCCGGAGCAAAAAAGACAAACGTCCAGCTTTTGCTGCCACAGCAAAGGTGCCAGCGGGGAAAAGTGATGCTGGTCCTCATTGCCTCCTGGAACCTCTTCAAAGGCCATAGACAATTTGGCCCTCTCTGCTTTCCTGCGGACTCCATCCTCAAAAGCACCTTTTTTCGCTTTCGGCAGCCTCCGGAGCAAAAAAGACAAACGTCCAGCTTTTGCTGCCACAGCAAAGGTGCCAGCGGGGAAAAGTAATGCTGGTTCTCACTGCCTCCTGGAACCTCTTCAAATGCCCCAGACAATTTGGCCCTCTCTGCTTTCCTGCGGACTCCATCCTCAAAAGCACCTGTTTTCGCTTTCGGCAGCCTCCGGAGCAAAATAGACAAACGTCCAGCTTTTGCTGCCACAGCAAAGGTGCCAGCGGAGAAAAGTAATGCTGGTTCTCACTGCCTCCTGGAACGTCTTCAAATGCCAGAGACAATTTGGCACTCTCTGCTTTCCTGCGGACTCCATCCTCAAAAGCACCTGTTTTCGCTTTCGGCGCCCTCCGGAGCAAAAAAGACAAACGTCCAGCTTTTGCTGCCACAGCAAAGGTGCCAGCGGGGAAAAGTGATGCTGGTCCTCACTGCCTCCTAGAACCCCTTCAAATGCCTCAGACAATTTGGCCATCTCTGCTTTCCTGCGGACTCCATCCTCAAAAGCGCCTGTTTTCGCTTTCGGCAGCCTCCGTTGGTAACAAGACAAACGTCCAGCTTTTGCTGCCACAGCAAAGGTGCCAGCGGGGAAAAGTGATGCTGGTCCTCATTGCCTCCTGGAACCTCTTCAAAGGCCATAGACAATTTGGCCCTCTCTGCTTTCCTGCGGACTCCATCCTCAAAAGCACCTTTTTTCGCTTTCGGCGCCCTCCGGAGCAAAAAAGACAAACGTCCAGCTTTTGCTGCCACAGCAAAGGTGCCAGCGGGGAAAAGTGATGCTGGTTCTCACTGCCTCCTGGAACTCTTTCAAATGCCCCAGACAATTTGGCCCTCTCTGCTTTCCTGCGGACTCCATCCTCAAAAGCACCTGTTTTCGCTTTCGGCAGCCTCCGGAGCAAAAAAGACAAACGTCCAGCTTTTGCTGCCACAGCAAAGGTGCCAGCGGGAAAAAGTAATGCTGGTTCTCACTGCCTCCTGGAACCCTTTCAAATGCCACAGACAATTTGGCCCTCTTTGCTTTCCTGTGGACTCCATCCTCAAAAGCACCTGTTTTCGCTTTCGGCATCCTCCGGAGCAAAAAAGACAAACGTCCAGCTTTTGCTGCCACAGCAAAGGTGCCAGCGGGGAAAAGTAATGCTGGTACTCACTGCCTCCTGGAACCCTTTCAAATGCCACAGACAATTTGGCCCTCTCTGCTTTCCTGCGGACTCTATCCTCAAAAGCACCTTTTTTCACTTTCGGCGCCCTCCGGTGGTAAAAAGACAAACGTCCAGCTTTTGCTGCCACAGCAAAGGTGCCAGCGGGGAAAAGTGATGCTGGTTCTCACTGCCTCCTGGAACCTCTTCAAATGCCCCAGACAATTTGGCCCTCTCTGCTTTCCTGCGGACTCCATCCTCAAAAGCACCTGTTTTCGCTTTCGGCAGCCTCCGGAGCAAAAAAGGCAAACGTCCAGCTTTTGCTGCCACAGCAAAGGTGCCAGCGGGGAAAAGTGATGCTGGTCCTCATTGCCTCCTGGAACCTCTTCAAAGGCCATAGACAATTTGGCCCTCTCTGCTTTCCTGCAGACTCCATCCTCAAAAGCACCTTTTTTCGCTTTCGGCGCCCTCCGGAGCAAAAAAGACAAACGTCCAGCTTTTGCTGCCACAGCAAAGGTGCCAGCGGGGAAAAGTAATGCTGGTTCTCACTGCCTCCTGGAACCTCTTCAAATACCACAGACAATTTGGCACTCTCTGCTTTCCTGCGGACTCCATCCTCAAAAGCACCTTTTTTCGCTTTCGGCCACCTCCGGAGCAAAAAAGACAAACGTCCAGCTTTTGCTGCCACAGCAAAGGTGCCAGCGGAGAAAAGTAATGCTGGTTCTCACTGCCTCCTGGAACGTCTTCAAATGCCAGAGACAATTTGGCACTCTCTGCTTTCCTGCGGACTCCATCCTCAAAAGCACCTGTTTTCGCTTTCGGCGCCCTCCGGAGCAAAAAAGACAAACGTCCAGCTTTTGCTGCCACAGCAAAGGTGCCAGCGGGGAAAAGTGATGCTGGTCCTCACTGCCTCCTAGAACCCCTTCAAATGCCTCAGACAATTTGGCCCTCTCTGCTTTCCTGCGGACTCCATCCTCAAAAGCGCCTGTTTTCGATTTCGGCAGCCTCCGTTGGTAACAAGACAAACGTCCAGCTTTTGCTGCCACAGCAAAGGTGCCAGCGGGGAAAAGTGATGCTGGTCCTCATTGCCTCCTGGAACCTCTTCAAAGGCCATAGACAATTTGGCCCTCTCTGCTTTCCTGCGGACTCCATCCTCAAAAGCACCTTTTTTCGCTTTCGGCGCCCTCCGGAGCAAAAAAGACAAACGTCCAGCTTTTGCTGCCACAGCAAAGGTGCCAGCGGGGAAAAGTGATGCTGGTTCTCACTGCCTCCTGGAACTCTTTCAAATGCCCCAGACAATTTGGCCCTCTCTGCTTTCCTGCGGACTCCATCCTCAAAAGCACCTGTTTTCGCTTTCGGCAGCCTCCGGAGCAAAAAAGACAAACGTCCAGCTTTTGCTGCCACAGCAAAGGTGCCAGCGGGGAAAAGTAATGCTGGTTCTCACTGCCTCCTGGAACCCTTTCAAATGCCACAGACAATTTGGCCCTCTTTGCTTTCCTGTGGACTCCATCCTCAAAAGCACCTGTTTTCGCTTTCGGCATCCTCCGGAGCAAAAAAGACAAACGTCCAGCTTTTGCTGCCACAGCAAAGGTGCCAGCGGGGAAAAGTAATGCTGGTACTCACTGCCTCCTGGAACCCTTTCAAATGCCACAGACAATTTGGCCCTCTCTGCTTTCCTGCGGACTCTATCCTCAAAAGCACCTTTTTTCACTTTCGGCGCCCTCCGGTGGTAAAAAGACAAACGTCCAGCTTTTGCTGCCACAGCAAAGGTGCCAGCGGGGAAAAGTGATGCTGGTTCTCACTGCCTCCTGGAACCTCTTCAAATGCCCCAGACAATTTGGCCCTCTCTGCTTTCCTGCGGACTCCATCCTCAAAAGCACCTTTTTTCGCTTTCGGCAACGTCAGGAGCAAAAAAGACAAACGTCCAGCTTTTGCTGCCACAGCAAAGGTGCCAGCGGGGAAAAGTAATGCTGGTTCTCACTGCCTCCTGGAACCTCTTCAAATACCACAGACAATTTGGCACTCTCTGCTTTCCTGCGGACTCCATCCTCAAAAGCACCTTTTTTCGCTTTCGGCATCCTCCGGAGCAAAAAAGACAAACGTCCAGCTTTTGCTGCCACAGCAAAGGTGCCAGCGGGGAAAAGTGATGCTGGTCCTCACTGCCTCCTGGAACCCCTTCAAATGCCCCAGACAATTTGGCCCTCTCTGCTTTCCTGCGGACTCCAGCCTCAAAAGCACCTGTTTTCGCTTTCGGCCACCTCCGGAGCAAAAAAGACAAACGTCCAGCTTTTGCTGCCACAGCAAATGTGGCAGCGGGGAAAAGTGATGCTGGTCCTCATTGCCTCCTGGAACCTCTTCAAATGCCAGAGACAATTTGGCCCTCTCTGCTTTCCTGCGGACTCCATCCTCAAAAGCACCTGTTTTCGCTTTCGGCGCCCTCCGGAGCAAAAAAGACAAACGTCCAGCTTTTGCTGCCACAGCAAAGGTGCCAGCGGGGAAAAGTGATGCTGGTCCTCACTGCCTCCTAGAACCCCTTCAAATGCCTCAGACAATTTGGCCCTCTCTGCTTTCCTGCGGACTCCATCCTCAAAAGCGCCTGTTTTCGCTTTCGGCAGCCTCCGTTGGTAACAAGACAAACGTCCAGCTTTTGCTGCCACAGCAAAGGTGCCAGCGGGGAAAAGTAATGCTGGTTCTCACTGCCTCCTGGAACTCTTTCAAATGCCACAGACAATTTGGCCCTCTCTGCTTTCCTGCGGACTCCATCCTCAAAAGCACCTTTTTTCGCTTTCGGCAACCTCCGGAGCAAAAAAGACAAACGTCCAGCTTTTGCTGCCACAGCAAAGGTGCCAGCGGGGAAAAGTGATGCTGGTCCTCATTGCCTCCTGGAACCTCTTCAAAGGCCATAGACAATTTGGCCCTCTCTGCTTTCCTGCGGACTCCATCCTCAAAAGCACCTGTTTTCGCTTTCGGCAGCCTCCGGAGCAAAAAAGACAAACGTCCAGCTTTTGCTGCCACAGCAAAGGTGCCAGCGGGGAAAAGTAATGCTGGTTCTCACTGCCTCCTGGAACCCTTTCAAATGCCACAGACAATTTGGCCCTCTTTGCTTTCCTGTGGACTCCATCCTCAAAAGCACCTGTTTTCGCTTTCGGCATCCTCCGGAGCAAAAAAGACAAACGTCCAGCTTTTGCTGCCACAGCAAAGGTGCCAGCGGGGAAAAGTAATGCTGGTACTCACTGCCTCCTGGAACCCTTTCAAATGCCACAGACAATTTGGCCCTCTCTGCTTTCCTGCGGACTCTATCCTCAAAAGCACCTTTTTTCACTTTCGGCGCCCTCCGGTGGTAAAAAGACAAACGTCCAGCTTTTGCTGCCACAGCAAAGGTGCCAGCGGGGAAAAGTGATGCTGGTTCTCACTGCCTCCTGGAACCTCTTCAAATGCCCCAGACAATTTGGCCCTCTCTGCTTTCCTGCGGACTCCATCTTCAAAAGCACCTTTTTTCGCTTTCGGCAACGTCAGGAGCAAAAAAGACAAACGTCCAGCTTTTGCTGCCACAGCAAAGGTGCCAGCGGGGAAAAGTAATGCTGGTTCTCACTGCCTCCTGGAACCTCTTCAAATACCACAGACAATTTGGCACTCTCTGCTTTCCTGCGGACTCCATCCTCAAAAGCACCTTTTTTCGCTTTCGGCATCCTCCGGAGCAAAAAAGACAAACGTCCAGCTTTTGCTGCCACAGCAAAGGTGCCAGCAGGGAAAAGTGATGCTGGTCCTCACTGCCTCCTGGAACCCCTTCAAATGCCCCAGACAATTTGGCCCTCTCTGCTTTCCTGCGGACTCCAGCCTCAAAAGCACCTGTTTTCGCTTTCGGCCACCTCCGGAGCAAAAAAGACAAACGTCCAGCTTTTGCTGCCACAGCAAATGTGGCAGCGGGGAAAAGTGATGCTGGTCCTCATTGCCTCCTGGAACCTCTTCAAATGCCAGAGACAATTTGGCCCTCTCTGCTTTCCTGCGGACTCCATCCTCAAAAGCACCTGTTTTCGCTTTCGGCGCCCTCCGGAGCAAAAAAGACAAACGTCCAGCTTTTGCTGCCACAGCAAAGGTGCCAGCGGGGAAAAGTGATGCTGGTCCTCACTGCCTCCTAGAACCCCTTCAAATGCCTCAGACAATTTGGCCCTCTCTGCTTTCCTGCGGACTCCATCCTCAAAAGCGCCTGTTTTCGCTTTCGTCAGCCTCCGTTGGTAACAAGACAAACGTCCAGCTTTTGCTGCCACAGCAAAGGTGCCAGCGGGGAAAAGTGATGCTGGTTCTCACTGCCTCCTGGAACTCTTTCAAATGCCACAGACAATTTGGCCCTCTCTGCTTTCCTGCGGACTCCATCCTCAAAAGCACCTTTTTTCGATTTCGGCAACCTCCGGAGCAAAAAAGACAAACGTCCAGCTTTTGCTGCCACAGCAAAGGTGCCAGCGGGGAAAAGTGATGCTGGTCCTCATTGCCTCCTGGAACCTCTTCAAAGGCCATAGACAATTTGGCCCTCTCTGCTTTCCTGCGGACTCCATCCTCAAAAGCACCTGTTTTCGCTTTCGGCAGCCTCCGGAGCAAAAAAGACAAACGTCCAGCTTTTGCTGCCACAGCAAAGGTGCCAGCGGGGAAAAGTAATGCTGGTTCTCACTGCCTCCTGGAACCCTTTCAAATGCCACAGACAATTTGGCCCTCTTTGCTTTCCTGTGGACTCCATCCTCAAAAGCACCTGTTTTCGCTTTCGGCATCCTCCGGAGCAAAAAAGACAAACGTCCAGCTTTTGCTGCCACAGCAAAGGTGCCAGCGGGGAAAAGTAATGCTGGTACTCACTGCCTCCTGGAACCCTTTCAAATGCCACAGACAATTTGGCCCTCTCTGCTTTCCTGCGGACTCTATCCTCAAAAGCACCTTTTTTCACTTTCGGCGCCCTCCGGTGGTAAAAAGACAAACGTCCAGCTTTTGCTGCCACAGCAAAGGTGCCAGCGGGGAAAAGTGATGCTGGTTCTCACTGCCTCCTGGAACCTCTTCAAATGCCCCAGACAATTTGGCCCTCTCTGCTTTCCTGCGGACTCCATCCTCAAAAGCACCTTTTTTCGCTTTCGGCAACGTCAGGAGCAAAAAAGACAAACGTCCAGCTTTTGCTGCCACAGCAAAGGTGCCAGCGGGGAAAAGTAATGCTGGTTCTCACTGCCTCCTGGAACCTCTTCAAATACCACAGACAATTTGGCACTCTCTGCTTTCCTGCGGACTCCATCCTCAAAAGCACCTTTTTTCGCTTTCGGCATCCTCCGGAGCAAAAAAGACAAACGTCCAGCTTTTGCTTCCACAGCAAAGGTGCCAGCGGGGAAAAGTGATGCTGGTCCTTACTGCCTCCTAGAACCCCTTCAAATGCCCCAGACAATTTGGCCCTCTCTGCTTTCCTGCGGACTCCATCCTCAAAAGCGCCTGTTTTCGCTTTCGGCAGCCTCCGTTGGTAAAAAGACAAACGTCCAGCTTTTGCTGCCACAGCAAAGGTGCCAGCGGGGAAAAGTGATGCTGGTCCTCATTGCCTCCTGGAACCTCTTCAAAGGCCATAGACAATTTGGCCCTCTCTGCTTTCCTGCGGACTCCATCCTCAAAAGCACCTTTTTTCGCTTTCGGCAACCTCCGGAGCAAAAAAGACAAACGTCCAGCTTTTGCTGCCACAGCAAAGGTGCCAGCGGGGAAAAGTGATGCTGGTCCTCATTGCCTCCTGGAACCTCTTCAAAGGCCATAGACAATTTGGCCCTCTCTGCTTTCCTGCGGACTCCATCCTCAAAAGCACCTTTTTTCGCTTTCGGCAGCCTCCGGAGCAAAAAAGACAAACGTCCAGCTTTTGCTGCCACAGCAAAGGTGCCAGCGGGGAAAAGTGATGCTGGTTCTCACTGCCTCCTGGAACCCTTTCAAATGCCCCAGACAATTTGGCCCTCTCTGCTTTCCTGCGGACTCCATCCTCAAAAGCACCTGTTTTCGCTTTCGGCAGCCTCCGGAGCAAAAAAGACAAACGTCCAGCTTTTGCTGCCACAGCAAAGGTGCCAGCGGTGAAAAGTAATGCTGGTTCTCACTGCCTCCTGGAACCTCTTCAAATGCCACAGACAATTTGGCACTCTCTGCTTTCCTGCGGACTCCATCCTCAAAAGCACCTTTTTTCGCTTTCGGCATCCTCCGGAGCAAAAAAGACAAACGTCCAGCTTTTGCTGCCACAGCAAAGGTGCCAGCGGGGAAAAGTGATGCTGGTCCTCACTGCCTCCTAGAACCCCTTCAAATGCCCCAGACAATTTGGCCCTCTCTGCTTTCCTGCGGACTCCATCCTCAAAAGCGCCTGTTTTCGCTTTCGGCAGCCTCCGTTGGTAAAAAGACAAACGTCCAGCTTTTGCTGCCACAGCAAAGGTGCCAGCGGGGAAAAGTGATGCTGGTCCTCATTGCCTCCTGGAACCTCTTCAAAGGCCATAGACAATTTGGCCCTCTCTGCTTTCCTGCGGACTCCATCCTCAAAAGCACCTTTTTTCGCTTTCGGCAACCTTTGGAGCAAAAAAGACAAACGTCCAGCTTTTGCTGCCACAGCAAAGGTGCCAGCGGGGAAAAGTGATGCTGGTCCTCATTGCCTCCTGGAACCTCTTCAAAGGCCATAGACAATTTGGCCCTCTCTGCTTTCCTGCGGACTCCATCCTCAAAAGCACCTTTTTTCACTTTCGGCGCCCTCCGGTGGTAAAAAGACAAACGTCCAGCTTTTGCTGCCACAGCAAAGGTGCCAGCGGGGAAAAGTAATGCTGGTTCTCACTGCCTCCTGGAACCCTTTCAAATGCCACAGACAATTTGGCCCTCTCTGCTTTCCTGCGGACTCCATCCTCAAAAGCACCTGTTTTCGCTTTCGGCAACCTCAGGAGCAAAAAAGACAAACGTCCAGCTTTTGCTGCCACAGCAAAGGTGCCAGAGGGGAAAAGTAATGCTGGTTCTCACTGCCTCCTGGAACTCTTTCAAATGCCACAGACAATTTGGCCCTCTCTGCTTTACTGCGGACTCCATCTTCAAAAGCACCTTTTTGCTCTTTCGGCGCCCTCCGGAGCAAAAAAGACAAACGTCCAGCTTTTGCTGCCACAGCAAAGGTGCCAGCGGGGAAAAGTAATGCTGGTTCTCACTGCCTCCTGGAACCCTTTCAAATGCCACAGACAATTTGGCCCTCTCTGCTTTCCTGCGGACTCCATCCTCAAAAGCACCTGTTTTCGCTTTCGGCCACCTCCGGAGCAAAAAAGACAAACGTCCAGCTTTTGCTGCCACAGCAAAGGTGCCAGCGGGGAAAAGTAATGCTGGTTCTCACTGCCTCCTGGAACCTCTTCAAATGCCACAGACAATTTGGCCCTCTCTGCTTTCCTGCGGACTCCAGCCTCAAAAGCACCTTTTTTCGCTTTCGGCAGCCTCCGGAGCAAAAAAGACAAACGTCCAGCTTTTGCTGCCACAGCAAAGGTGCCAGCGGGGAAAAGTAATGCTGGTTCTCACTCCCTCTTGGAACCTCTTCAAATGCCACAGACAATTTGGCACTCTCTGCTTTCCTGCGGACTCCAGCCTCAAAAGCACCTGTTTTCGCTTTCGGCGCCCTCCGGTGGTAAAAAGACAAACGTCCAGCTTTTGCTGCCACAGCAAAGGTGCCAGCGGGGAAAAGTGATGCTGGTTCTCACTGCCTCCTGGAACCTCTTCAAAGGCCATAGACAATTTGGCACTCTCTGCTTTCCTGCGGACTCCATCCTCAAAAGCACCTGTTTTCGCTTTCGGCATCCTCCGGAGCAAAAAAGACAAACGTCCAGCTTTTGCTGCCACAGCAAAGGTGCCAGCGGGGAAAAGTAATGCTGGTTCTCACTGCCTCCTGGAACTCTTTCAAATGCAATAGACAACTTGGCCCTCTCTGCTTTCCTGCGGACTCCATCCTCAAAAGCACCTGTTTTCGCTTTCGGCAGCCTCCGGAGCAAAAAAGACAAACGTCCAGCTTTTGCTGCCACAGCAAAGGTGCCAGCAGAGAAAAGTAATGCTGGTTCTCACTGCCTCCTGGAACCCTTTCAAATGCCCCAGACAATTTGGCCCTCTCTGCTTTACTGCGGACTCTATCCTCAAAAGCACCTTTTATCACTTTCAGCGCCCTCCGGTGGTAAAAAGACAAACGTCCAGCTTTTGCTGCCACAGCAAAGGTGCCAGCGGGGAAAAGTAATGCTGGTTCTCACTGCCTCCTGGAACCCTTTCAAATGCCACAGACAATTTGGCCCTCTCTGCTTTCCTGCGGACTCCATCCTCAAAAGCACCTGTTTTCGCTTTCGGCAGCCTCCGGAGCAAAAAAGACAAACGTCCAGCTTTTGCTGCCACAGCAAAGGTGCCAGCGGGGAAAAGTAATGCTGGTTCTCACTGCCTCCTGGAACCCTTTCAAATGCCACAGACAATTTGGCCCTCTCTGCTTTCCTGCGGACTCCATCCTCAAAAGCACCTGTTTTCGCTTTCGGTAGCCTCCGGAGCAAAAAGGACAAACGTCCAGCTTTTGCTGCAACAGCAAAGGTGCCAGCGGAGAAAAGTAATGCTGGTTCTCACTGCCTCCTGGAACTCTTTCAAATGCCATAGACAACTTGGCCCTCTCTGCTTTCCTGCGGACTCCATCCTCAAAAGCACCTGTTTTCGCTTTCGGCAGCCTCCGGAGCAAAAAAGACAAACGTCCAGCTTTTGCTGCCACAGCAAAGGTGCCAGCAGAGAAAAGTAATGCTGGTTCTCACTGCCTCCTGGAAACCTTTCAAATGCCCCAGACAATTTGGCCCTCTCTGCTTTACTGCGGACTCTATCCTCAAAAGCACCTTTTATCACTTTCGGCGCCCTCCGGTTGTAAAAAGACAAACGTCCAGCTTTTGCTGCCACAGCAAAGGTGCCAGCGGGGAAAAGTAATGCTGGTTCTCACTGCCTCCTGGAACCCTTTCAAATGCCACAGATAATTTGGCCCTCTCTGCTTTCCTGCGGACTCCATCCTCAAAAGCACCTGTTTTCGCTTTCGGCAGCCTCCGGAGCAAAAAAGACAAACGTCCAGCTTTTGCTGCCACAGCAAAGGTGCCAGCGGGGAAAAGTAATGCTGGTTCTCACTGCCTCCTGGAACCCTTTCAAATGCCACAGACAATTTGGCCCTCTCTGCTTTCCTGCGGACTCCATCCTCAAAAGCACCTGTTTTCGCTTTCGGCAACCTCAGGAGCAAAAAAGACAAACGTCCAGGTTTTGCTGCCACAGCAAAGGTGCCAGCGGGGAAAAGTAATGCTGGTTCTCACTGTCTCCTGGAACCTCTTCAAATGCCACAGACAATTTGGCACTCTCTGCTTTCCTGCGGACTCCATCCTCAAAAGCACCTTTTTTCGCTTTCGGCAACCTCCGGAGCAAAAAAGACAAACGTCCAGCTTTTGCTGCCACAGCAAAGGTGCCAGCGGGGAAAAGTAATGCTGGTTCTCACTGCCTCCTGGAACTCTTTCAAATGCCACAGACAATTTGGCCCTCTCTGCTTTACTGCGGACTCCATCTTCAAAAGCACCTTTTTGCTCTTTCGGCGCCCTCCGGAGCAAAAAAGACAAACGTCCAGCTTTTGCTGCCACAGCAAAGGTGCCAGCGGGGAAAAGTAATGCTGGTTCTCACTGCCTCCTGGAACCCTTTCAAATGCCACAGACAATTTGGCCCTCTCTGCTTTCCTGCGGACTCCATCCTCAAAAGCACCTTTTTTCGCTTTCGGCCACCTCCGGAGCAAAAAAGACAAACGTCCAGCTTTTGCTGCCACAGCAAAGGTGCCAGCGGGGAAAAGTAATGCTGGTTCTCACTGCCTTCTGGAACCTCTTCAAATGCCACAGACAATTTGGCACTCTCTGCTTTCCTGCGGACTCCATCCTCAAAAGCACCTTTTTTCGCTTTCGGCAGCCTCCGGAGCAAAAAAGACAAACGTCCAGCTTTTGCTGCCACAGCAAAGGTGCCAGCGGGGAAAAGTAATGCTGGTTCTCACTCCCTCCTGGAACCTCTTCAAATGCCACAGACAATTTGGCACTCTCTGCTTTCCTGCGGACTCCAGCCTCAAAAGCACCTGTTTTCGCTTTCGGCGCCCTCCGGTGGTAAAAAGACAAACGTCCAGCTTTTGCTGCCACAGCAAAGGTGCCAGCGGGGAAAAGTGATGCTGGTTCTCACTGCCTCCTGGAACCTCTTCAAAGGCCATAGACAATTTGGCCCTCTCTGCTTTCCTGCGGACTCCATCCTCAAAAGCACCTGTTTTCGCTTTCGGCATCCTCCGGAGCAAAAAAGACAAACGTCCAGCTTTTGCTGCCACAGCAAAGGTGCCAGCGGGGAAAAGTAATGCTGGTTCTCACTGCCTCCTGGAACCCTTTCAAATGCCACAGACAATTTGGCCCTCTCTGCTTTCCTGCGGACTCCATCCTCAAAAGCACCTGTTTTCGCTTTCGGTAGCCTCCGGAGCAAAAAGGACAAACGTCCAGCTTTTGCTGCCACAGCAAAGGTGCCAGCAGAGAAAAGTAATGCTGGTTCTCACTGCCTCCTGGAACTCTTTCAAATGCCATAGACAACTTGGCCCTCTCTGCTTTCCTGCGGACTCCATCCTCAAAAGCACCTGTTTTCGCTTTCGGCAGCCTCCGGAGCAAAAAAGACAAACGTCCAGCTTTTGCTGCCACAGCAAAGGTGCCAGCAGAGAAAAGTAATGCTGGTTCTCACTGCCTCCTGGAACCCTTTCAAATGCCCCAGACAATTTGGCCCTCTCTGCTTTACTGCGGACTCTATCCTCAAAAGCACCTTTTATCACTTTCGGCGCCCTCCGGTGGTAAAAAGACAAACGTCCAGCTTTTGCTGCCACAGCAAAGGTGCCAGCGGGGAAAAGTAATGCTGGTTCTCACTGCCTCCTGGAACCCTTTCAAATGCCACAGACAATTTGGCCCTCTCTGCTTTCCTGCGGACTCCATCCTCAAAAGCACCTGTTTTGGCTTTCGGCAGCCTCCGGAGCAAATAAGACAAACGTCCAGCTTTTGCTGCCACAGCAAAGGTGCCAGCGGGGAAAAGTAATGCTGGTTCTCACTGCCTCCTGGAACCCTTTCAAATGCCACAGACAATTTGGCCCTCTCTGCTTTCCTGCGGACTCCATCCTCAAAAGCACCTGTTTTCGCTTTCGGCAGCCTCCGGAGCAAAAAAGACAAACGTCCAGCTTTTGCTGCAACAGCAAAGGTGCCAGCGGAGAAAAGTAATGCTGGTTCTCACTGCCTCCTGGAACTCTTTCAAATGCCATAGACAACTTGGCCCTCTCTGCTTTACTGCGGACTCCATCCTCAAAAGCACCTGTTTTCGCTTTCGGCAACTTCCGGAGCAAAAAAGACAAACGTCCAGCTTTTGCTGCCACAGCAAAGGTGCCAGCAGAGAAAAGTAATGCTGGTTCCCACTGCCTCCTGGAACCCTTTCAAATGCCCCAGACAATTTGGCCCTCTCTGCTTTACTGCGGACTCTATCCTCAAAAGCACCTTTTTTCACTTTCGGCGCCCTCCGGTGGTAAAAAGACAAACGTCCAGCTTTTGCTGCCACAGCAAAGGTGCCAGCGGGGAAAAGTAATGCTGGTTCTCACTGCCTCCTGGAACCTCTTCAAATGCCACAGACAATTTGGCACTCTCTGCTTTCCTGCGGACTCCATCCTCAAAAGCACCTGTTTTCGCTTTCGGCAGCCTCCGGAGCAAGAAAGACAAACGTCCAGCTTTTGCTGCCACAGCAAAGGTGCCAGCGGGGAAAAGTAATGCTGGTTCTCACTCCCTCCTGGAACCTCTTCAAATGCCCCAGACAATTTGGCCCTCTCTGCTTTCCTGCGGACTCCATCCTCAAAAGCACCTGTTTTCGCTTTCGGCGCCCTCCGGTGGTAAAAAGACAAACGTCCAGCTTTTGCTGCCACAGCAAAGGTGCCAGCGGGGAAAAGTGATGCTGGTTCTCACTGCCTCCTGGAACCTCTTCAAAGGCCATAGACAATTTGGCCCTCTCTGCTTTCCTGCGGACTCCATCCTCAAAAGCACCTGTTTTCGCTTTCGGCATCCTCCGGAGCAAAAAAGACAAACGTCCAGCTTTTGCTGCCACAGCAAAGGTGCCAGCGGGGAAAAGTAATGCTGGTTCTCACTGCCTCCTGGAACCTTTCAAATGCCCCAGACAATGTGGCCCTCTCTGCTTTCCTGTGGACTCCATCCTCAAAAGCACCTGTTTTCGCTTTCGGCAGCCTCCGGAGCAAAAAAGACAAACGTCCAGCTTTTGCTGCCACAGCAAAGGTGCCAGCGGGGAAAAGTGATGCTGGTCCTCACTGCCTCCTGGAACCCCTTCAAATGCCCCAGACAATTTGGCCCTCTCTGCGTTCCTGCGGACTCCATCCTCAAAAGCACCTGTTTTCGCTTTCGGCATCCTCCGGAGCAAAAAAGACAAACGTCCAGCTTTTGCTGCCACAGCAAAGGTGCCAGCGGAGAAAAGTAATGCTGGTTCTCACTGCCTCCTGGAACTCTTTCAAATGCCATAGACAACTTGGCCCTCTCTGCTTTCCTGCGGACTCCATCCTCAAAAGCACCTGTTTTCGCTTTCGGCAGCCTCCGGAGCAAAAAAGACAAACGTCCAGCTTTTGCTGCCACAGCAAAGGTGCCAGCAGAGAAAAGTAATGCTGGTTCTCACTGCCTCCTGGAACCCTTTCAAATGCCCCAGACAATTTGGCCCTCTCTGCTTTACTGCGGACTCTATCCTCAAAAGCACCTTTTATCACTTTCGGCGCCCTCCGGTGGTAAAAAGACAAACGTCCAGCTTTTGCTGCCACAGCAAAGGTGCCAGCGGGGAAAAGTAATGCTGGTTCTCACTGCCTCCTGGAAACCTTTCAAATGCCACAGACAATTTGGCCCTCTCTGCTTTCCTGCGGACTCCATCCTCAAAAGCACCTGTTTTCGCTTTCGGCAGCCTCCGGAGCAAAAAAGACAAACGTCCAGCTTTTGCTGCCACAGCAAAGGTGCCAGCGGGGAAAAGTAATGCTGGTTCTCACTGCCTCCTGGAACCATTTCAAATGCCACAGACAATTTGGCCCTCTCTGCTTTCCTGCGGACTCCATCCTCAAAAGCACCTGTTTTCGCTTTCGGCAGGCTCCGGAGCAAAAAAGACAAACGTCCAGCTTTTGCTGCAACAGCAAAGGTGCCAGCGGAGAAAAGTAATGCTGGTTCTCACTGCCTCCTGGAACTCTTTCAAATGCCATAGACAACTTGGCCCTCTCTGCTTTACTGCGGACTCCATCCTCAAAAGCACCTATTTTCGCTTTCGGCAACTTCCGGAGCAAAAAAGACAAACGTCCAGCTTTTGCTGCCACAGCAAAGGTGCCAGCAGAGAAAAGTAATGCTGGTTCTCACTGCCTCCTGGAACCCTTTCAAATGCCCCAGACAATTTGGCCCTCTCTGCTTTACTGCGGACTCTATCCTCAAAAGCACCTTTTTTCGCTTTCGGCAACCTCAGGAGCAAAAAAGACAAACGTCCAGCTTTTGCTGCCACAGCAAAGGTGCCAGCGGGGAAAAGTAATGCTGGTTCTCACTGCCTCCTGGAACCCTTTCAAATGCCACAGACAATTTGGCCCTCTCTGCTTTCCTGCGGACTCCATCCTCAAAAGCACCTGTTTTCGCTTTCGGCAACCTCAGGAGCAAAAAAGACAAACGTCCAGCTTTTGCTGCCACAGCAAAGGTGCCAGCGGGGAAAAGTAATGCTGGTTCTCACTGCCTCCTGGAACCTCTTCAAATGCCACAGACAATTTGGCACTCTCTGCTTTCCTGCGGACTCCATCCTCAAAAGCACCTTTTTTCGCTTTCGGCAACCTCCGGAGCAAAAAAGACAAACGTCCAGCTTTTGCTGCCACAGCAAAGGTGCCAGCGGGGAAAAGTAATGCTGGTTCTCACTGCCTCCTGGAACCTCTTCAAATGCCCCAGACAATTTGGCCCTCTCTGCTTTCCTGCGGACTCCATCCTCAAAAGCACCTGTTTTCACTTTCGGCAGCCTCCGGAGCAAAAAAGACAAACGTCCAGCTTTTGCTGCCACAGCAAAGGTGCCAGCGGGGAAAAGTAATGCTGGTTCTCACTGCCTCCTGGAACTCTTTCAAATGCCACAGACAATTTGTCCCTCTCTGCTTTCCTGCGGACTCCATCCTCAAAAGCACCTGTTTTCGCTTTCGGCAACCTCCGGAGCAAAAAAGACAAACGTCCAGCTTTTCCTGCCGCAGCAAAGGTGCCAGCGGAGAAAAGTGATGCTGGTTCTCACTGCCTCCTGGAACCTCTTCAAATGCCACAGACAATTTGGCCCTCTTTGCTTTCCTGCGGACTCCATCCTCAAAAGCACCTGTTTTCGCTTTCGGCAGCCTCCGGAGCAAAAAAGACAAACGTCCAGCTTTTGCTGCCACAGCAAAGGTGCCAGCGGGGAAAAGTAATGCTGGTTCTCACTGCCTCCTGGAACTCTTTCAAATGCCACAGACAATTTGTCCCTCTCTGCTTTCCTGCGGACTCCATCCTCAAAAGCACCTGTTTTCGCTTTCGGCAACCTCCGGAGCAAAAAAGACAAACGTCCAGCTTTTGCTGCCACAGCAAAGGTGCCAGCGGGGAAAAGTAATGCTGGTTCTCACTGCCTCCTGGAACCTCTTCAAATGCCACAGACAATTTGGCCCTCTCTGCTTTCCTGCGGACTCCATCCTCAAAAGCACCTGTTTTCGCTTTCGGCCACCTCCGGAGAAAAAAGACAAACGTCCAGCTTTTGCTGCCACAGCAAAGGTGCCAGCAGGGAAAAGTAATGCTGGTTCTCACTGTCTCCTGGAACCTCTTCAAATGCCACAGACAATTTGGCCCTCTCTGCTTTCCTGCGGACTCCATCCTCAAAAGCACCTGTTTTCGCTTTCGGCATCCTCCGGAGCAAAAAAGACAAACGTCCCGCTTTTGCTGCCACAGCAAAGGTGCCAGCGGGGAAAAGTAATGCTGGTTCTCACTGCCTCCTGGAACCTCTTCAAATGCCACAGACAATTTGGCACTCTCTGCTTTCCTGCGGACTCCATCCTCAAAAGCACCTGTTTTCGCTTTCGGCAGCCTCCGGAGCAAAAAAGACAAACGTCCAGCTTTTGCTGCCACAGCAAAGGTGCCAGCGGAGAAAAGTAATGCTGGTTCTCACTGCCTCCTGGAAACCTTTCAAATGCCACACACAATTTGGCCCTCTCTGCTTTCCTGCGGACTCCATCCTCAAAAGCACCTTTTTTCGCTTTCGGCGCTGTTTGGAGCAAAAAAGACAAACGTCCAGCTTTTGCTGCCACAGCAAAGGTGCCAGCGGGGAAAAGTAATGCTGGTTCTCACTGTCTCCTGGAACCTCTTCAAATGCCACAGATAATTTGGCCCTCTCTGCTTTCCTGCGGACTCCATCCTCAAAAGCACTTTTTTTCGCTTTCGGCAACCTCAGGAGCAAAAAAGACAAACGTCCAGCTTTTGCTGCCACAGCAAAGGTGCCAGCGGGGAAAAGTAATGCTGGTTCTCACTGCCTCCTGGAACCTCTTCAAATGCCACAGAGAATTTGGCCCTCTCTGCTTTCCTGCGGACTCCATCCTCAAAAGCACCTGTTTTCGCTTTCGGCAACCTCAGGAGCAAAAAAGACAAACGTCCAGCTTTTGCTGCCACAGCAAAGGTGCCAGCGGGGAAAAGTAATGCTGGTTCTCACTGTCTCCTGGAACCTCTTCAAATGCCACAGATAATTTGGCCCTCTCTGCTTTCCTGCGGACTCCATCCTCAAAAGCACCTTTTTTCGCTTTCGGCAACCTTAGGAGCAAAAAATACAAACGTACAGCTTTTGTTGCCACAGCAAAGGTGCCAGCGGAGAAAAGTAATGCTGGTTCTCACTGCCTCCTGGAACCTCTTCAAATGCCACAGACAATTTGGCACTCTCTGCTTTCCTGCGGACTCCATCCTCAAAAGCACCTTTTTTCGCTTTCGGCAACGTCCGGAGCAAAAAAGACAAACGTCCAGCTTTTGCTGCCACAGCAAAGGTGCCAGCGGGGAAAAGTAATGCTGGTTCTCACTGCCTCCTGGAACCTCTTCAAATGCCCCAGACAATTTGGCCCTCTCTGCTTTCTTGCGGACTCCATCCTCAAAAGCACCTGTTTTCACTTTCGGCAACCTCAGGAGCAAAAAAGACAAACGTCCAGCTTTTGCTGCCACAGCAAAGGTGCCAGCGGGGAAAAGTAATGCTGGTTCTCACTGCCTCCTGGAACTCTTTCAAATGCCCCAGACAATTTGTCCCTCTCTGCTTTCCTGCGGACTCCATCCTCAAAAGCACCTGTTTTCGCTTTCGGCAACCTCCGGAGCAAAAAATACAAACGTACAGCTTTTGTTGCCGCAGCAAAGGTGCCAGCGGGGAAAAGTGATGCTGGTTCTCACTGCCTCCTGGAACCTCTTCAAATGCCACAGACAATTTGGCCCTCTTTGCTTTCCTGCGGACTCCATCCTCAAAAGCACCTGTTTTCGCTTTCGGCAGCCTCCGGAGCAAAAAAGACAAACGTCCAGCTTTTGCTGCCACAGCAAAGGTGCCAGCGGGGAAAAGTAATGCTGGTTCTCACTGTCTCCTGGAACCTCTTCAAATGCCACAGATAATTTGGCCCTCTCTGCTTTCCTGCGGACTCCATCCTCAAAAGCACCTTTTTTCGCTTTCGGCAACCTTAGGAGCAAAAAATACAAACGTACAGCTTTTGCTGCCACAGCAAAGGTGCCAGCGGGGAAAAGTAATGCTGGTTCTCACTGCCTCCTGGAACCTCTTCAAATGCCACAGACAATTTGGCACTCTCTGCTTTCCTGCGGACTCCATCCTCAAAAGCACCTTTTTTCGCTTTCGGCAACGTCCGGAGCAAAAAAGACAAACGTCCAGCTTTTGCTGCCACAGCAAAGGTGCCAGCGGGGAAAAGTAATGCTGGTTCTCACTGCCTCCTGGAACCTCTTCAAATGCCACAGACAATTTGGCCCTCTCTGCTTTCTTGCGGACTCCATCCTGAAAAGCACCTGTTTTCACTTTCGGCAACCTCAGGAGCAAAAAAGACAAACGTCCAGCTTTTGCTGCCACAGCAAAGGTGCCAGCGGGGAAAAGTAATGCTGGTTCTCACTGCCTCCTGGAACTCTTTCAAATGCCCCAGACAATTTGTCCCTCTCTGCTTTCCTGCGGACTCCATCCTCAAAAGCACCTGTTTTCGCTTTCGGCAACCTCAGGAGCAAAAAATACAAACGTACAGCTTTTGTTGCCGCAGCAAAGGTGCCAGCGGGGAAAAGTGATGCTGGTTCTCACTGCCTCCTGGAACCTCTTCAAATGCCACAGACAATTTGGCCCTCTTTGCTTTCCTGCGGACTCCATCCTCAAAAGCACCTGTTTTCGCTTTCGGCAGCCTCCGGAGCAAAAAAGACAAACGTCCAGCTTTTGCTGCCACAGCAAAGGTGCCAGCGGGGAAAAGTAATGCTGGTTCTCACTGCCTCCTGGAACTCTTTCAAATGCCACACACAATTTGACCCTCTCTGCTTTCCTGCGGACTCCATCCTCAAAAGCACCTGTTTTCGCTTTCGGCACCCTCCGGAGCAAAAAAGACAAACGTCCAGCTTTTGCTGCCACAGCAAAGGTGCCAGCGGGGAAAAGTAATGCTGGTTCTCACTGCCTTATGGAACTCTTTCAAATGCCACAGACAATTTGGCCCTCTCTGCTTTACTGCGGACTCCATCCTCAAAAGCACCTTTTTGCTCTTTCGGCGCCCTCCGGTCGTAAAAAGACAAACGTCCAGCTTTTGCTGCCACAGCAAAGGGGCCAGCGGAGAAAAGTAATGCTGGTTCTCACTTCCTCCTGGAACCTCTTCAAATGCCACAGACAATTTGGCCCTCTCTGCTTTCCTGCGGACTCCATCCTCAAAAGCACCTGTTTTCGCTTTCGGCCACCTCCGGAGCAAAAAAGACAAACGTCCAGCTTTTGCTGCCACAGCAAAGGTGCCAGCGGCGAAAAGTAATGGTGGTTCTCACTGCCTCCTGGAACCTCTTCAAATGCCACAGACAATTTGGCCCTCTCTGCTTTCCTGCGGACTCCATCCTCAAAAGCACCTGTTTTCGCTTTCGGCAACCTCAGGAGCAAAAAAGACAAACGTCCAGCTTTTGCTGCCACAGCAAAGGTGCCAGCGGGGAAAAGTAATGCTGGTTCTCACTGTCTCCTGGAACCTCTTCAAATGCCACAGATAATTTGGCCCTCTCTGCTTTCCTGCGGACTCCATCCTCAAAAGCACCTTTTTTCGCTTTCGGCAACCTCAGGAGCAAAAAAGACAAACGTACAGCTTTTGCTGCCACAGCAAAGGTGCCAGCGGGGAAAAGTAATGCTGGTTCTCACTGCCTCCTGGAACCTCTTCAAATGCCACAGAGAATTTGGCACTCTCTGCTTTCCTGCGGACTCCATCCTCAAAAGCACCTGTTTTCGCTTTCGGCAGCCTTAGGAGCAAATAAGACAAACGTCCAGCTTTTGCTGCCACAGCAAAGGTGCCAGCGGAGAAAAGTAATGCTGGTTCTCACTGCCTCCTGGAAACCTTTCAAATGCCACAGGCAATTTGGCCCTCTCTGCTTTCCTGCGGACTCCATCCTCAAAAGCACCTTTTTTCGCTTTCGGCCACCTCCGGAGCAAAAAAGACAAACGTCCAGCTTTTGCTGCCACAGCAAAGGTGCCAGCGGGGAAAAGTAATGCTGGTTCTCACTGCCTCCTGGAACCTCTTCAAATGCCACAGATAATTTGGCACTCTCTGCTTTCCTGCGGACTCCATCCTCAAAAGCACCTGTTTTTGCTTTCGGCAGCCTCCGGAGCAAAAAAGACAAACGTCCAGCTTTTGCTGCCACAGCAAAGGTGCCAGCGGAGAAAAGTAATGCTGGTTCTCACTGCCTCCTGGAACCCTTTCAAATGCCACAGACAATTTGTCCCTCTCTGCTTTCCTGCGGACTCCATCCTCAAAAGCACCTGTTTTCGCTTTCGGCAACCTCCGGAGCAAAAAAGACAAACGTCCAGGTTTTCCTGCCGCAGCAAAGGTGCCAGCGGGGAAAAGTGATGCTGGTTCTCACTGCCTCCTGGAACCTCTTCAAATGCCACAGACAATTTGGCCCTCTTTGCTTTCCTGCGGACTCCATCCTCAAAAGCACCTGTTTTCGCTTTCGGCAGCCTCCGGAGAAAAAAAAGACAAACGTCCAGCTTTTGCTGCCACAGCAAAGGTGCCAGCGGGGAAAAGTAATGCTGGTTCTCACTGCCTCCTGGAACCCTTTCAAATGCCCCAGACAATTTGGCCCTCTCTGCTTTCCTGCGGACTCCATCCTCAAAAGCACCTGTTTTTGCTTTCGGCAGCCTCCGGAGCAAAAAAGACAAACGTCCAGCTTTTGCTGCCACAGCAAAGGTGCCAGCGGAGAAAAGTAATGCTGGTTCTCACTGCCTCCTGGAAACCTTTCAAATGCCACAGACAATTTGGCCCTCTCTGCTTTCCTGCGGACTCCATCCTCAAAAGCACCTTTTTTCGCTTTCGGCCACCTCCGGAGCAAAAAAGACAAACGTCCAGCTTTTGCTGCCACAGCAAAGGTGCCAGCGGCGAAAAGTAATGGTGGTTCTCACTGCCTCCTGGAACCTCTTCAAATGCCACAGACAATTTGGCCCTCTCTGCTTTCCTGCAGACTCCATCCTCAAAAGCACCTTTTTTCGCTTTCGGCAACCTCCGGAGCAAAAAAGACAAACGTCCAGCTTTTGCTGCCACAGCAAAGGTGCCAGCGGGGAAAAGTAATGCTGGTTCTCACTGCCTCCTGGAACCCTTTCAAATGCCACAGACAATTTGGCCCTCTCTGCTTTCCTGCGGACTCCATCCTCAAAAGCACCTGTTTTTGCTTTCGGCAGCCTCCGGAGCAAAAAAGACAAACGTCCAGCTTTTGCTGCCACAGCAAAGGTGCCAGCGGAGAAAAGTAATGCTGGTTCTCACTGCCTCCTGGAAACCTTTCAAATGCCACAGACAATTTGGCCCTCTCTGCGTTCCTGCAGACTCCATCCTCAAAAGCATCTTTTTTCGCTTTCGGCAACCTCAGGAGCAAAAAAGACAAACGTCCAGCTTTTGCTGCCACAGCAAAGGTGCCAGCGGGGAAAAGTAATGCTGGTTCTCACTGCCTCCTAAAACCTCTTCAAATGCCACAGACAATTTGGCCCTCTCTGCTTTCCTGCGGACTCCATCCTCAAAAGCACCTTTTTTCGCTTTCGGCCACCTCTGGAGCAAAAAAGACAAACGTCCAGCTTTTGCTGCCACAGCAAAGGTGCCAGCGGGGAAAAGTAATGGTGGTTCTCACTGCCTCCTGGAACCTCTTCAAATGCCACAGACAATTTGGCCCTCTCTGCTTTCCTGCAGACTCCATCCTCAAAAGCACCTTTTTTCGCTTTCGGCAACCTCAGGAGCAAAAAAGACAAACGTCCAGCTTTTGCTGCCACAGCAAAGGTGCCAGCGGGGAAAAGTAATGCTGGTTCTCACTGCCTCCTGGAACCCTTTCAAATGCCACAGACAATTTGGCCCTCTCTGCTTTCCTGCGGACTCCATCCTCAAAAGCACCTGTTTTTGCTTTCGGCAGCCTCCGGAGCAAAAAAGACAAACGTCCAGCTTTTGCTGCCACAGCAAAGGTGCCAGCGGAGAAAAGTAATGCTGGTTCTCACTGCCTCCTGGAACCCTTTCAAATGCCACAGACAATTTGGCCCTCTCTGCTTTCCTGCGGACTCCATCCTCAAAAGCACCTTTTTTCGCTTTCGGCCACCTCCGGAGCAAAAAAGACAAATGTCCAGCTTTTGCTGCCACAGCAAAGGTGCCAGCGGGGAAAAGTAATGCTGGTTCTCACTGCCTCCTGGAACCTCTTCAAATTCCACAGACAATTTGGCCCTCTCTGCGTTCCTGCAGACTCCATCCTCAAAAGAACCTTTTTTCGCTTTCGGCAACCTCAGGAGCAAAAAAGACAAACGTCCAGCTTTTGCTGCCACAGCAAAGGTGCCAGCGGGGAAAAGTAATGCTGGTTCTCACTGCCTCCTGGAACCTCTTCAAATGCCACAGACAATTTGGCCCTCTCTGCTTTACTGCGGACTCCATCCTCAAAAGCACCTGTTTTTTCTTTCGGCAGCCTCCGGAGCAAAAAAGACAAACGTCCAGCTTTTGCTGCCACAGCAAAGGTGCCAGCGGAGAAAAGTAATGCTGGTTCTCACTGCCTCCTGGAAACCTTTCAAATGCCACAGACAATTTGGCCCTCTCTGCTTTCCTGCGGACTCCATCCTCAAAAGCACCTTTTTTCGCTTTCGGCCACCTCCGGAGCAAAAAAGACAAACGTCCAGCTTTTGCTGCCACAGCAAAGGTGCCAGCGGGGAAAAGTAATGCTGGTTCTCACTGCCTCCTGGAACCTCTTCAAATGCCACAGACAATTTGGCCCTCTCTGCGTTCCTGCAGACTCCATCCTCAAAAGCACCTTTTTTCGCTTTCGGCAACCTCCGGAGCAAAAAAGACAAATGTCCAGCTTTTGCTGCCACAGCAAAGGTGCCAGCGGGGAAAAGTAATGCTGGTTCTCACTGCCTCCTGGAACCTCTTCAAATTCCACAGACAATTTGGCCCTCTCTGCGTTCCTGCAGACTCCATCCTCAAAAGAACCTTTTTTCGCTTTCGGCAACCTCAGGAGCAAAAAAGACAAACGTCCAGCTTTTGCTGCCACAGCAAAGGTGCCAGCGGGGAAAAGTAATGCTGGTTCTCACTGCCTCCTGGAACCTCTTCAAATGCCACAGACAATTTGGCCCTCTCTGCTTTACTGCGGACTCCATCCTCAAAAGCACCTGTTTTTTCTTTCGGCAGCCTCCGGAGCAAAAAAGACAAACGTCCAGCTTTTGCTGCCACAGCAAAGGTGCCAGCGGAGAAAAGTAATGCTGGTTCTCACTGCCTCCTGGAAACCTTTCAAATGCCACAGACAATTTGGCCCTCTCTGCTTTCCTGCGGACTCCATCCTCAAAAGCACCTTTTTTCGCTTTCGGCCACCTCCGGAGCAAAAAAGACAAACGTCCAGCTTTTGCTGCCACAGCAAAGGTGCCAGCGGGGAAAAGTAATGCTGGTTCTCACTGCCTCCTGGAACCTCTTCAAATGCCACAGACAATTTGGCCCTCTCTGCGTTCCTGCAGACTCCATCCTCAAAAGCACCTTTTTTCGCTTTCGGCAACCTCCGGAGCAAAAAAGACAAACGTCCAGCTTTTGCTGCCACAGCAAAGGTGCCAGCGGGGAAAAGTAATGCTGGTTCTCACTGCCTCCTGGAACCCTTTCAAATGCCACAGACAATTTGGCCCTCTCTGCTTTCCTGCGGACTCCATCCTCAAAAGCACCTGTTTTTGCTTTCGGCAGCCTCCGGATCAAAAAAGACAAACGTCCAGCTTTTGCTGCCACAGCAAAGGTGCCAGCGGAGAAAAGTAATGCTGGTTCTCACTGCCTCCTGGAAACCTTTCAAATGCCACAGACAATTTGGCCCTCTCTGCTTTCCTGCGGACTCCATCCTCAAAAGCACCTGTTTTCGCTTTCGGCCACCTCCGGAGCAAAAAAGACAAACGTCCAGCTTTTGCTGCCACAGCAAAGGTGCCAGCGGGGAAAAGTAATGCTGGTTCTCACTGCCTCCTGGAACCTCTTCAAATGCCACAGACAATTTGGCCCTCTCTGCGTTCCTGCAGACTCCATCCTCAAAAGAACCTTTTTTCGCTTTCGGCAACCTCAGGAGCAAAAAAGACAAACGTCCAGCTTTTGCTGCCACAGCAAAGGTGCCAGCGGGGAAAAGTAATGCTGGTTCTCACTGCCTCCTGGAACCTCTTCAAATGCCACAGACAATTTGGCCCTCTCTGCTTTACTGCGGACTCCATCCTCAAAAGCACCTGTTTTCACTTTCGGCAACCTCCGGAGCAAAAAAGACAAACGTCCAGGTTTTCCTGCCGCAGCAAAGGTGCCAGCGGGGAAAAGTGATGCTGGTTCTCACTGCCTCCTGGAACCTCTTCAAATGCCACAGACAATTTGGCCCTCTTTGCTTTCCTGCGGACTCCATCCTCAAAAGCACCTGTTTTCGCTTTCGGCAGCCTCCGGAGCAAAAAAGACAAACGTCCAGCTTTTGCTGCCACAGCAAAGGTGCCAGCGGGGAAAAGGAATGCTGGTTCTCACTGCCTCCTGGAACCCTTTCAAATGCCACAGACAATTTGGCCCTCTCTGCTTTCCTGCGGACTCCATCCTCAAAAGCACCTTTTTTCGCTTTCGGCCACCTCCGGAGCAAAAAAGACAAACGTCCAGCTTTTGCTGCCACAGCAAAGGTGCCAGCGGGGAAAAGTAATGCTGGTTCTCACTGCCTCCTGGAACCTCTTCAAATGCCACAGACAATTTGGCCCTCTCTGCGTTCCTGCAGACTCCATCCTCAAAAGCACCTTTTTTCGCTTTCGGCAACCTCCGGAGCAAAAAAGACAAACGTCCAGCTTTTGCTGCCACAGCAAAGGTGCCAGCGGGGAAAAGTAATGCTGGTTCTCACTGCCTCCTGGAACCCTTTCAAATGCCACAGACAATTTGGCCCTCTCTGCTTTCCTGCGGACTCCATCCTCAAAAGCACCTGTTTTTGCTTTCGGCAGCCTCCGGAGCAAAAAAGACAAACGTCCAGCTTTTGCTGCCACAGCAAAGGTGCCAGCGGAGAAAAGTAATGCTGGTTCTCACTGCCTCCTGGAAACCTATCAAATGCCACAGACAATTTGGCCCTCTCTGCTTTCCTGCGGACTCCATCCTCAAAAGCACCTGTTTTCGCTTTCGGCCACCTCCGGAGCAAAAAAGACAAACGTCCAGCTTTTGCTGCCACAGCAAAGGTGCCAGCGGGGAAAAGTAATGCTGGTTCTCACTGCCTCCTGGAACCTCTTCAAATGCCACAGACAATTTGGCCCTCTCTGCGTTCCTGCAGACTCCATCCTCAAAAGAACCTTTTTTCGCTTTCGGCAACCTCAGGAGCAAAAAAGACAAACGTCCAGCTTTTGCTGCCACAGCAAAGGTGCCAGCGGGGAAAAGTAATGCTGGTTCTCACTGCCTCCTGGAACCCTTTCAAATGCCCCAGACAATTTGGCCCTCTCTGCTTTCCTGCGGACTCCATCCTCAAAAGCACCTGTTTTTGCTTTTGGCAGCCTCCGGAGCAAAAAAGACAAACGTCCAGCTTTTGCTGCCACAGCAAAGGTGCCAGCGGAGAAAAGTAATGCTGGTTCTCACTGCCTCCTGGAAACCTTTCAAATGCCACAGACAATTTGGCCCTCTCTGCTTTCCTGCGGACTCCATCCTCAAAAGCACCTTTTTTCGCTTTCGGCCACCTCCGGAGCAAAAAAGACAAACGTCCAGCTTTTGCTGCCACAGCAAAGGTGCCAGCGGGAAAAAGTAATGCTGGTTCTCACTGCCTCCTGGAACCTTTTCAAATGCCACAGACAATTTGGCCCTCTCTGCGTTCCTGCAGACTCCATCCTCAAAAGCACCTTTTTTCGCTTTCGGCAACCTCCGGAGCAAAAAAGACAAACATCCAGCTTTTGCTGCCACAGCAAAGGTGCCAGCGGGGAAAAGTAATGCTGGTTCTCACTGCCTCCTGGAACTCTTTCAAATGCCACAGACAATTTGGCCCTCTCTGCTTTCCTGCGGACTCCATCCTCAAAAGCACCTGTTTTCACTTTCGGCAACCTCAGGAGCAAAAAAGACAAACGTCCAGCTTTTGCTGCCACAGCAAAGGTGCCAGCGGGGAAAAGTAATGCTGGTTCTCACTGCCTCCTGGAACTCTTTCAAATGCCCCAGACAATTTGTCCCTCTCTGCTTTCCTGCGGACTCCATCCTCAAAAGCACCTGTTTTCGCTTTCGGCAACCTCCGGAGCAAAAAAGACAAACGTCCAGGTTTTCCTGCCGCAGCAAAGGTGCCAGCGGGGAAAAGTGATGCTGGTTCTCACTGCCTCCTGGAACTCTTTCAAATGCCACAGACAATTTGGCCCTCTCTGCTTTCCTGCGGACTCCATCCTCAAAAGCACCTGTTTTCACTTTCGGCAACCTCAGGAGCAAAAAAGACAAACGTCCAGCTTTTGCTGCCACAGCAAAGGTGCCAGCGGGGAAAAGTAATGCTGGTTCTCACTGCCTCCTGGAACTCTTTCAAATGCCCCAGACAATTTGTCCCTCTCTGCTTTCCTGCGGACTCCATCCTCAAAAGCACCTGTTTTCGCTTTCGGCGCCCTCCGGAGCAAAAAAGACAAACGTCCAGCTTTTGCTGCCACAGCAAAGGTGCCAGCGGGGAAAAGTAATGCTGGTTCTCACTGCCTCCTGGAACCCTTTCAAATGCCACAGACAATTTGGCCCTCTCTGCTTTCCTGCGGACTCCATCCTCAAAAGCACCTGTTTTTGCTTTCGGCAGCCTCCGGAGCAAAAAAGACAAACGTCCAGCTTTTGCTGCCACAGCAAAGGTGCCAGCGGGGAAAAGTAATGCTGGTTCTCACTGCCTCCTGGAACCTCTTCAAATTCCACAGACAATTTGGCCCTCTCTGCTTTCCTGCGGACTCCATCCTCAAAAGCACGTGTTTTCGCTTTCGGCAAGCTCCGGAGCAAAAAAGACAAACGTCCAGCTTTTGCTGCCACAGCAAAGGTGCCAGCGGGGAAAAGTAATGCTGGTTCTCACTGTCTCCTGGAACCTCTTCAAATGCCACAGACAATTTGGCCCTCTCTGCTTTCCTGCGGACTCCATCCTCAAAAGCACCTGTTTTCGCTTTCGGCAGCCTCCGGAGCAAAAAAGACAAACGTCCAGCTTTTGCTGCCACAGCAAAGGTGCCAGCGGCGAAAAGTAATGGTGGTTCTCACTGCCTCCTGGAACCTCTTCAAATGCCACAGACAATTTGGCCCTCTCTGCTTTCCTGCGGACTCCATCCTCAAAAGCACCTGTTTTCGCTTTCGGCAACCTCAGGAGCAAAAAAGACAAACGTCCAGCTTTTGCTGCCACAGCAAAGGTGCCAGCGGGGAAAAGTAATGCTGGTTCTCACTGTCTCCTGGAACCTCTTCAAATGCCACAGAGAATTTGGCCCTCTCTGCTTTCCTGCGGACTCCATCCTCAAAAGCACCTGTTTTCTCTTTCGGCAACCTCAGGAGCAAAAAAGACAAACGTACAGCTTTTGCTGCCACAGCAAAGGTGCCAGCGGCGAAAAGTAATGCTGGTTCTCACTGCCTCCTGGAACCTCTTCAAATGCCACAGATAATTTGGCCCTCTCTGCTTTCCTGCGGACTCCATCCTCAAAAGCACCTTTTTTCGCTTTCGGCAACCTCAGGAGCAAAAAATACAAACGTACAGCTTTTGTTGCCACAGCAAAGGTGCCAGCGGGGAAAAGTAATGCTGGTTCTCACTGCCTCCTGGAACCTCTTCAAATGCCACAGACAATTTGGCACTCTCTGCTTTCCTGCGGACTCCATCCTCAAAAGCACCTGTTTTCGCTTTCGGCAGCCTCCGGAGCAAAAAAGACAAACGTCCAGCTTTTGCTGCCACAGCAAAGGTGCCAGCGGGGAAAAGTAATGCTGGTTCTCACTGCCTCCTGGAACCTCTTCAAATGCCACAGACAATTTGGCCCTCTCTGCGTTCCTGCAGACTCCATCCTCAAAAGCACCTTTTTTCGCTTTCGGCAACCTCCGGAGCAAAAAAGACAAACGTCCAGCTTTTGCTGCCACAGCAAAGGTGCCAGCGGGGAAAAGTAATGCTGGTTCTCACTGCCTCCTGGAACCTCTTCAAATGCCACAGACAATTTGGCCCTCTCTGCTTTCCTGCGGACTCCATCCTCAAAAGCACCTGTTTTCACTTTCGGCAACCTCAGGAGCAAAAAAGACAAACGTCCAGCTTTTGCTGCCACAGCAAAGGTGCCAGCGGGGAAAAGTAATGCTGGTTCTCACTGCCTCCTGGAACTCTTTCAAATGCCCCAGACAATTTGTCCCTCTCTGCTTTCCTGCGGACTCCATCCTCAAAAGCACCTTTTTTCACTTTCGGCGCCCTCCGGTGGTAAAAAGACAAACGTCCAGCTTTTGCTGCCACAGCAAAGGTGCCAGCGGGGAAAAGTAATGCTGGTTCTCACTGCCTCCTTGAACCCCTTCAAATGCCCCAGACAATTTGGCCCTCTCTGCTTTCCTGCGGACTCCATCCTCAAAAGCACCTGTTTTCGCTTTCGGCAACCTCAGGAGCAAAAAAGACAAACGTCCAGCTTTTGCTGCCACAGCAAAGGTGCCAGCGGGGAAAAGTAATGCTGGTTCTCACTGTCTCCTGGAACCTCTTCAAATGCCACAGAGAATTTGGCCCTCTCTGCTTTCCTGCGGACTCCATCCTCAAAAGCACCTTTTTTCGCTTTCGGCAACCTCAGGAGCAAAAAAGACAAACGTCCAGCTTTTGCTGCCACAGCAAAGGTGCCAGCGGGGAAAAGTAATGCTGGTTCTCACTGCCTCCTGGAACCTCTTCAAATGCCACAGACAATTTGGCACTCTCTGCTTTACTGCGGACTCCATCCTCAAAAGCACCTGTTTTCGCTTTCGGCAGCCTCCGGAGCAAAAAAGACAAACGTCCAGCTTTTGCTGCCACAGCAAAGGTGCCAGCGGGGAAAAGTAATGCTGGTTCTCACTGCCTCCTGGAACCCTTTCAAATGCCACAGACAATTTGGCCCTCTCTGCTTTCCTGCGGACTCCATCCTCAAAAGCACCTGTTTTTGCTTTCGGCAGCCTCCGGAGCAAAAAAGACAAACGTCCAGCTTTTGCTGCCACAGCAAAGGTGCCAGCGGGGAAAAGTAATGCTGGTTCTCACTGCCTCCTGGAACCTCTTCAAATTCCACAGACAATTTGTCCCTCTCTGCTTTCCTGCGGACTCCATCCTCAAAAGCACGTGTTTTCGCTTTCGGCAAGCTCCGGAGCAAAAAAGACAAACGTCCAGCTTTTGCTGCCACAGCAAAGGTGCCAGCGGGGAAAAGTAATGCTGGTTCTCACTGTCTCCTGGAACCTCTTCAAATGCCACAGACAATTTGGCCCTCTCTGCTTTCCTGCGGACTCCATCCTCAAAAGCACCTGTTTTCGCTTTCGGCAGCCTCCGGAGCAAAAAAGACAAACGTCCAGCTTTTGCTGCCACAGCAAAGGTGCCAGCGGCGAAAAGTAATGGTGGTTCTCACTGCCTCCTGGAACCTCTTCAAATGCCACAGACAATTTGGCCCTCTCTGCTTTCCTGCGGACTCCATCCTCAAAAGCACCTGTTTTCGCTTTCGGCAACCTCAGGAGCAAAAAAGACAAACGTCCAGCTTTTGCTGCCACAGCAAAGGTGCCAGCGGGGAAAAGTAATGCTGGTTCTCACTGTCTCCTGGAACCTCTTCAAATTCCACAGAGAATTTGGCCCTCTCTGCTTTCCTGCGGACTCCATCCTCAAAAGCACCTGTTTTCTCTTTCGGCAACCTCAGGAGCAAAAAAGACAAACGTACAGCTTTTGCTGCCACAGCAAAGGTGTCAGCGGCGAAAAGTAATGCTGGTTCTCACTGCCTCCTGGAACCTCTTCAAATGCCACAGAGAATTTGGCACTCTCTGCTTTCCTGCGGACTCCATCCTCAAAAGCACCTGTTTTCGCTTTCGGCAGCCTCCGGAGCAAAAAAGACAAACGTCCAGCTTTTGCTGCCACAGCAAAGGTGCCAGCGGAGAAAAGTAATGCTGGTTCTCACTGCCTCCTGGAAACCTTTCAAATGCCACAGGCAATTTGGCCCTCTCTGCTTTCCTGCGGACTCCATCCTCAAAAGCACCTGTTTTCGCTTTCGGCAACCTCAGGAGCAAAAAAGACAAACGTCCAGCTTTTGCTGCCACAGCAAAGGTGCCAGCGGGGAAAAGTAATGCTGGTTCTCACTGTCTCCTGGAACCTCTTCAAATGCCACAGAGAATTTGGCCCTCTCTGCTTTCCTGCGGACTCCATCCTCAAAAGCACCTTTTTTCGCTTTTGGCAACCTCAGGAGCAAAAAAGACAAACGTCCAGCTTTTGCTGCCACAGCAAAGGTGCCAGCGGGGAAAAGTAATGCTGGTTCTCACTGCCTCCTGGAACCTCTTCAAATGCCACAGAGAATTTGGCACTCTCTGCTTTCCTGCGGACTCCATCCTCAAAAGCACCTGTTTTCGCTTTCGGCAGCCTCCGGAGCAAAAAAGACAAACGTCCAGCTTTTGCTGCCACAGCAAAGGTGCCAGCGGGGAAAAGTAATGCTGGTTCTCACTGCCTCCTGGAAACCTTTCAAATGCCACAGACAATTTGGCCCTCTCTGCTTTCCTGCGGACTCCATCCTCAAAAGCACCTTTTTTCGCTTTCGGCAACCTCAGGAGCAAAAAATACAAACGTACAGCTTTTGCTGCCACAGCAAAGGTGCCAGCGGGGAAAAGTAATGCTGGTTCTCACTGCCTCCTGGAACCTCTTCAAATGCCACAGACAATTTGGCACTCTCTGCTTTCCTGTGGACTCCATCCTCAAAAGCACCTGTTTTCTCTTTCGGCAACCTCCGGAGCAAAAAAGACAAACGTCCAGCTTTTGCTGCCACAGCAAAGGTGCCAGCGGGGAAAAGTAATGCTGGTTCTCACTGCCTCCTGGAACCTCTTCAAATGCCACAGACAATTTGGCCCTCTCTGCGTTCCTGCAGACTCCATCCTCAAAAGCACCTTTTTTCGCTTTCGGCAGCCTCCGGAGCAAAAAAGACAAACGTCCAGCTTTTGCTGCCACAGCAAAGGTGCCAGCGGGGAAAAGTAATGCTGGTTCTCACTGCCTCCTGGAACCTCTTCAAATGCCACAGACAATTTGGCCCTCTCTGCTTTCCTGCGGACTCCATCCTCAAAAGCACCTGTTTTCACTTTCGGCAACCTCAGGAGCAAAAAAGACAAACGTCCAGCTTTTGCTGCCACAGCAAAGGTGCCAGCGGGGAAAAGTAATGCTGGTTCTCACTGCCTCCTGGAACTCTTTCAAATGCCCCAGACAATTTGTCCCTCTCTGCTTTCCTGCGGACTCCATCCTCAAAAGCACCTGTTTTCGCTTTCGGCAACCTCCGGAGCAAAAAAGACAAACGTCCAGGTTTTCCTGCCGCAGCAAAGGTGCCAGCGGGGAAAAGTAATGCTGGTTCTCACTGCCTCCTGGAACCTCTTCAAATGCCACAGAGAATTTGGCACTCTCTGCTTTCCTGCGGACTCCATCCTCAAAAGCACCTGTTTTCGCTTTCGGCAGCCTCCGGAGCAAAAAAGACAAACGTCCAGCTTTTGCTGCCACAGCAAAGGTGCCAGCGGAGAAAAGTAATGCTGGTTCTCACTGCCTCCTGGAAACCTTTCAAATGCCACAGTCAATTTGGCCCTCTCTGCTTTCCTGCGGACTCCATCCTCAAAAGCACCTGTTTTCGCTTTCGGCAACCTCAGGAGCAAAAAAGACAAACGTCCAGCTTTTGCTGCCACAGCAAAGGTGCCAGCGGGGAAAAGTAATGCTGGTTCTCACTGTCTCCTGGAACCTCTTCAAATGCCACAGAGAATTTGGCCCTCTCTGCTTTCCTGCGGACTCCATCCTCAAAAGCACCTTTTTTCGCTTTCGGCAACCTCAGGAGCAAAAAATACAAACGTCCAGCTTTTGCTGCCACAGCAAAGGTGCCAGCGGGGAAAAGTAATGCTGGTTCTCACTGCCTCCTGGAACCTCTTCAAATGCCACAGAGAATTTGGCACTCTCTGCTTTCCTGAGGACTCCATCCTCAAAAGCACCTGTTTTCGCTTTCGGCAGCCTCCGGAGCAAAAAAGACAAACGTCCAGCTTTTGCTGCCACAGCAAAGGTGCCAGCGGGGAAAAGTAATGCTGGTTCTCACTGCCTCCTGGAAACCTTTCAAATGCCACAGACAATTTGGCCCTCTCTGCTTTCCTGCGGACTCCATCCTCAAAAGCACCTTTTTTCGCTTTCGGCAACCTCAGGAGCAAAAAATACAAACGTACAGCTTTTGTTGCCACAGCAAAGGTGCCAGCGGGGAAAAGTAATGCTGGTTCTCACTGCCTCCTGGAACCTCTTCAAATGCCACAGACAATTTGGCACTCTCTGCTTTCCTGCGGACTCCATCCTCAAAAGCACCTGTTTTCACTTTCGGCAGCCTCCGGAGCAAAAAAGACAAACGTCCAGCTTTTGCTGCCACAGCAAAGGTGCCAGCGGGGAAAAGTAATGCTGGTTCTCACTGCCTCCTGGAAACCTTTCAAATGCCACAGACAATTTGGCCCTCTCTGCTTTCCTGCGGACTCCATCCTCAAAAGCACCTTTTTTCGCTTTCGGCAACCTCAGGAGCAAAAAATACAAACGTACAGCTTTTGCTGCCACAGCAAAGGTGCCAGCGGGGAAAAGTAATGCTGGTTCTCACTGCCTCCTGGAACCTCTTCAAATGCCACAGACAATTTGGCACTCTCTGCTTTCCTGTGGACTCCATCCTCAAAAGCACCTGTTTTCTCTTTCGGCGCCCTCCGGAGCAAAAAAGACAAACGTCCAGCTTTTGCTGCCACAGCAAAGGTGCCAGCGGGGAAAAGTAATGCTGGTTCTCACTGCCTCCTGGAACCTCTTCAAATGCCACAGACAATTTGGCCCTCTCTGCGTTCCTGCAGACTCCATCCTCAAAAGCACCTTTTTTCGCTTTCGGCAGCCTCCGGAGCAAAAAAGACAAACGTCCAGCTTTTGCTGCAACAGCAAAGGTGCCAGCGGGGAAAAGTAATGCTGGTTCTCACTGCCTCCTGGAACCTCTTCAAATGCCACAGACAATTTGGCCCTCTCTGCTTTCCTGCGGACTCCATCCTCAAAAGCACCTGTTTTCACTTTCGGCAACCTCAGGAGCAAAAAAGACAAACGTCCAGCTTTTGCTGCCACAGCAAAGGTGCCAGCGGGGAAAAGTAATGCTGGTTCTCACTGCCTCCTGGAACTCTTTCAAATGCCCCAGACAATTTGTCCCTCTCTGCTTTCCTGCGGACTCCATCCTCAAAAGCACCTGTTTTCGCTTTCGGCAACCTCCGGAGCAAAAAAGACAAACGTCCAGGTTTTCCTGCCGCAGCAAAGGTGCCAGCGGGGAAAAGTAATGCTGGTTCTCACTGCCTCCTGGAACCCTTTCAAATGCCACAGACAATTTGGCCCTCTCTGCTTTCCTGCGGACTCCATCCTCAAAAGCACCTGTTTTTGCTTTCGGCAGCCTCCGGAGCAAAAAAGACAAACGTCCAGCTTTTGCTGCCACAGCAAAGGTGCCAGCGGGGAAAAGTAATGCTGGTTCTCACTGCCTCCTGGAACCTCTTCAAATTCCACAGACAATTTGGCCCTCTCTGCTTTCCTGCGGACTCCATCCTCAAAAGCACGTGTTTTCGCTTTCGGCAAGCTCCGGAGCAAAAAAGACAAACGTCCAGCTTTTGCTGCCACAGCAAAGGTGCCAGCGGGGAAAAGTAATGCTGGTTCTCACTGTCTCCTGGAACCTCTTCAAATGCCACAGACAATTTGGCCCTCTCTGCTTTCCTGCGGACTCCATCCTCAAAAGCACCTGTTTTCGCTTTCGGCAGCCTCCGGAGCAAAAAAGACAAACGTCCAGCTTTTGCTGCCACAGCAAAGGTGCCAGCGGCGAAAAGTAATGGTGGTTCTCACTGCCTCCTGGAACCTCTTCAAATGCCACAGACAATTTGGCCCTCTCTGCTTTCCTGCAGACTCCATCCTCAAAAGCACCTGTTTTCGCTTTCGGCAACCTCAGGAGCAAAAAAGACAAACGTCCAGCTTTTGCTGCCACAGCAAAGGTGCCAGCGGGGAAAAGTAATGCTGGTTCTCACTGTCTCCTGGAACCTCTTCAAATTCCACAGAGAATTTGGCCCTCTCTGCTTTCCTGCGGACTCCATCCTCAAAAGCACCTGTTTTCTCTTTCGGCAACCTCAGGAGCAAAAAAGACAAACGTACAGCTTTTGCTGCCACAGCAAAGGTGCCAGCGGCGAAAAGTAATGCTGGTTCTCACTGCCTCCTGGAACCTCTTCAAATGCCACAGAGAATTTGGCACTCTCTGCTTTCCTGCGGACTCCATCCTCAAAAGCACCTGTTTTCGCTTTCGGCAGCCTCCGGAGCAAAAAAGACAAACGTCCAGCTTTTGCTGCCACAGCAAAGGTGCCAGCGGAGAAAAGTAATGCTGGTTCTCACTGCCTCCTGGAAACCTTTCAAATGCCACAGGCAATTTGGCCCTCTCTGCTTTCCTGCGGACTCCATCCTCAAAAGCACCTGTTTTCGCTTTCGGCAACCTCAGGAGCAAAAAAGACAAACGTCCAGCTTTTGCTGCCACAGCAAAGGTGCCAGCGGGGAAAAGTAATGCTGGTTCTCACTGTCTCCTGGAACCTCTTCAAATGCCACAGAGAATTTGGCCCTCTCTGCTTTCCTGCGGACTCCATCCTCAAAAGCACCTTTTTTCGCTTTTGGCAACCTCAGGAGCAAAAAAGACAAACGTCCAGCTTTTGCTGCCACAGCAAAGGTGCCAGCGGGGAAAAGTAATGCTGGTTCTCACTGCCTCCTGGAACCTCTTCAAATGCCACAGAGAATTTGGCACTCTCTGCTTTCCTGCGGACTCCATCCTCAAAAGCACCTGTTTTCGCTTTCGGCAGCCTCCGGAGCAAAAAAGACAAACGTCCAGCTTTTGCTGCCACAGCAAAGGTGCCAGCGGGGAAAAGTAATGCTGGTTCTCACTGCCTCCTGGAAACCTTTCAAATGCCACAGACAATTTGGCCCTCTCTGCTTTCCTGCGGACTCCATCCTCAAAAGCACCTTTTTTCGCTTTCGGCAACCTCAGGAGCAAAAAATACAAACGTACAGCTTTTGCTGCCACAGCAAAGGTGCCAGCGGGGAAAAGTAATGCTGGTTCTCACTGCCTCCTGGAACCTCTTCAAATGCCACAGACAATTTGGCACTCTCTGCTTTCCTGTGGACTCCATCCTCAAAAGCACCTGTTTTCTCTTTCGGCAACCTCCGGAGCAAAAAAGACAAACGTCCAGCTTTTGCTGCCACAGCAAAGGTGCCAGCGGGGAAAAGTAATGCTGGTTCTCACTGCCTCCTGGAACCTCTTCAAATGCCACAGACAATTTGGCCCTCTCTGCGTTCCTGCAGACTCCATCCTCAAAAGCACCTTTTTTCGCTTTCGGCAGCCTCCGGAGCAAAAAAGACAAACGTCCAGCTTTTGCTGCCACAGCAAAGGTGCCAGCGGGGAAAAGTAATGCTGGTTCTCACTGCCTCCTGGAACCTCTTCAAATGCCACAGACAATTTGGCCCTCTCTGCTTTCCTGCGGACTCCATCCTCAAAAGCACCTGTTTTCACTTTCGGCAACCTCAGGAGCAAAAAAGACAAACGTCCAGCTTTTGCTGCCACAGCAAAGGTGCCAGCGGGGAAAAGTAATGCTGGTTCTCACTGCCTCCTGGAACTCTTTCAAATGCCCCAGACAATTTGTCCCTCTCTGCTTTCCTGCGGACTCCATCCTCAAAAGCACCTGTTTTCGCTTTCGGCAACCTCCGGAGCAAAAAAGACAAACGTCCAGGTTTTCCTGCCGCAGCAAAGGTGCCAGCGGGGAAAAGTAATGCTGGTTCTCACTGCCTCCTGGAACCTCTTCAAATGCCACAGAGAATTTGGCACTCTCTGCTTTCCTGCGGACTCCATCCTCAAAAGCACCTGTTTTCGCTTTCGGCAGCCTCCGGAGCAAAAAAGACAAACGTCCAGCTTTTGCTGCCACAGCAAAGGTGCCAGCGGAGAAAAGTAATGCTGGTTCTCACTGCCTCCTGGAAACCTTTCAAATGCCACAGTCAATTTGGCCCTCTCTGCTTTCCTGCGGACTCCATCCTCAAAAGCACCTGTTTTCGCTTTCGGCAACCTCAGGAGCAAAAAAGACAAACGTCCAGCTTTTGCTGCCACAGCAAAGGTGCCAGCGGGGAAAAGTAATGCTGGTTCTCACTGTCTCCTGGAACCTCTTCAAATGCCACAGAGAATTTGGCCCTCTCTGCTTTCCTGCGGACTCCATCCTCAAAAGCACCTTTTTTCGCTTTCGGCAACCTCAGGAGCAAAAAATACAAACGTACAGCTTTTGCTGCCACAGCAAAGGTGCCAGCGGGGAAAAGTAATGCTGGTTCTCACTGCCTCCTGGAACCTCTTCAAATGCCACAGAGAATTTGGCACTCTCTGCTTTCCTGCGGACTCCATCCTCAAAAGCACCTGTTTTCGCTTTCGGCAGCCTCCGGAGCAAAAAAGACAAACGTCCAGCTTTTGCTGCCACAGCAAAGGTGCCAGCGGGGAAAAGTAATGCTGGTTCTCACTGCCTCCTGGAAACCTTTCAAATGCCACAGACAATTTGGCCCTCTCTGCTTTCCTGCGGACTCCATCCTCAAAAGCACCTTTTTTCGCTTTCGGCAACCTCAGGAGCAAAAAATACAAACGTACAGCTTTTGTTGCCACAGCAAAGGTGCCAGCGGGGAAAAGTAATGCTGGTTCTCACTGCCTCCTGGAACCTCTTCAAATGCCACAGACAATTTGGCACTCTCTGCTTTCCTGCGGACTCCATCCTCAAAAGCACCTGTTTTCACTTTCGGCAGCCTCCGGAGCAAAAAAGACAAACGTCCAGCTTTTGCTGCCACAGCAAAGGTGCCAGCGGGGAAAAGTAATGCTGGTTCTCACTGCCTCCTGGAAACCTTTCAAATGCCACAGACAATTTGGCCCTCTCTGCTTTCCTGCGGACTCCATCCTCAAAAGCACCTTTTTTCGCTTTCGGCAACCTCAGGAGCAAAAAATACAAACGTACAGCTTTTGCTGCCACAGCAAAGGTGCCAGCGGGGAAAAGTAATGCTGGTTCTCACTGCCTCCTGGAACCTCTTCAAATGCCACAGACAATTTGGCACTCTCTGCTTTCCTGTGGACTCCATCCTCAAAAGCACCTGTTTTCTCTTTCGGCGCCCTCCGGAGCAAAAAAGACAAACGTCCAGCTTTTGCTGCCACAGCAAAGGTGCCAGCGGGGAAAAGTAATGCTGGTTCTCACTGCCTCCTGGAACCTCTTCAAATGCCACAGACAATTTGGCCCTCTCTGCGTTCCTGCAGACTCCATCCTCAAAAGCACCTTTTTTCGCTTTCGGCAGCCTCCGGAGCAAAAAAGACAAACGTCCAGCTTTTGCTGCAACAGCAAAGGTGCCAGCGGGGAAAAGTAATGCTGGTTCTCACTGCCTCCTGGAACCTCTTCAAATGCCACAGACAATTTGGCCCTCTCTGCTTTCCTGCGGACTCCATCCTCAAAAGCACCTGTTTTCACTTTCGGCAACCTCAGGAGCAAAAAAGACAAACGTCCAGCTTTTGCTGCCACAGCAAAGGTGCCAGCGGGGAAAAGTAATGCTGGTTCTCACTGCCTCCTGGAACTCTTTCAAATGCCCCAGACAATTTGTCCCTCTCTGCTTTCCTGCGGACTCCATCCTCAAAAGCACCTGTTTTCGCTTTCGGCAACCTCCGGAGCAAAAAAGACAAACGTCCAGGTTTTCCTGCCGCAGCAAAGGTGCCAGCGGGGAAAAGTAATGCTGGTTCTCACTGCCTCCTGGAACCTCTTCAAATGCCACAGAGAATTTGGCACTCTCTGCTTTCCTGCGGACTCCATCCTCAAAAGCACCTGTTTTCGCTTTCGGCAGCCTCCGGAGCAAAAAAGACAAACGTCCAGCTTTTGCTGCCACAGCAAAGGTGCCAGCGGAGAAAAGTAATGCTGGTTCTCACTGCCTCCTGGAAACCTTTCAAATGCCACAGTCAATTTGGCCCTCTCTGCTTTCCTGCGGACTCCATCCTCAAAAGCACCTGTTTTCGCTTTCGGCAACCTCAGGAGCAAAAAAGACAAACGTCCAGCTTTTGCTGCCACAGCAAAGGTGCCAGCGGGGAAAAGTAATGCTGGTTCTCACTGTCTCCTGGAACCTCTTCAAATGCCACAGAGAATTTGGCCCTCTCTGCTTTCCTGCGGACTCCATCCTCAAAAGCACCTTTTTTCGCTTTCGGCAACCTCAGGAGCAAAAAATACAAACGTACAGCTTTTGCTGCCACAGCAAAGGTGCCAGCGGGGAAAAGTAATGCTGGTTCTCACTGCCTCCTGGAACCTCTTCAAATGCCACAGAGAATTTGGCACTCTCTGCTTTCCTGCGGACTCCATCCTCAAAAGCACCTGTTTTCGCTTTCGGCAGCCTCCGGAGCAAAAAAGACAAACGTCCAGCTTTTGCTGCCACAGCAAAGGTGCCAGCGGGGAAAAGTAATGCTGGTTCTCACTGCCTCCTGGAAACCTTTCAAATGCCACAGACAATTTGGCCCTCTCTGCTTTCCTGCGGACTCCATCCTCAAAAGCACCTTTTTTCGCTTTCGGCAACCTCAGGAGCAAAAAATACAAACGTACAGCTTTTGTTGCCACAGCAAAGGTGCCAGCGGGGAAAAGTAATGCTGGTTCTCACTGCCTCCTGGAACCTCTTCAAATGCCACAGACAATTTGGCACTCTCTGCTTTCCTGCGGACTCCATCCTCAAAAGCACCTGTTTTCTCTTTCGGCAGCCTCCGGAGCAAAAAAGACAAACGTCCAGCTTTTGCTGCCACAGCAAAGGTGCCAGCGGGGAAAAGTAATGCTGGTTCTCACTGCCTCCTGGAACCACTTCAAATGCCACAGACAATTTGGCCCTCTCTGCGTTCCTGCAGACTCCATCCTCAAAAGCACCTTTTTTCGCTTTCGGCAACCTCCGGAGCAAAAAAGACAAACGTCCAGCTTTTGCTGCCACAGCAAAGGTGCCAGCGGGGAAAAGTAATGCTGGTTCTCACTGCCTCCTGGAACCTCTTCAAATGCCACAGACAATTTGGCCCTCTCTGCTTTCCTGCGGACTCCATCCTCAAAAGCACCTGTTTTCACTTTCGGCAACCTCAGGAGCAAAAAAGACAAACGTCCAGCTTTTGCTGCCACAGCAAAGGTGCCAGCGGGGAAAAGTAATGCTGGTTCTCACTGCCTCCTGGAACTCTTTCAAATGCCCCAGACAATTTGTCCCTCTCTGCTTTCCTGCGGACTCCATCCTCAAAAGCACCTGTTTTCGCTTTCGGCAACCTCCGGAGCAAAAAAGACAAACGTCCAGGTTTTCCTGCCGCAGCAAAGGTGCCAGCGGGGAAAAGTGATGCTGGTTCTCACTGCCTCCTGGAACCTCTTCAAATGCCACAGACAATTTGGCCCTCTCTGCTTTCCTGCGGACTCCATCCTCAAAAGCACCTGTTTTCGCTTTCGGCAGCCTCCGGAGCAAAAAAGACAAACGTCCAGCTTTTGCTGCCACAGCAAAGGTGCCAGCGGCGAAAAGTAATGGTGGTTCTCACTGCCTCCTGGAACCTCTTCAAATGCCACAGACAATTTGGCCCTCTCTGCTTTCCTGCGGACTCCATCCTCAAAAGCACGTGTTTTCGCTTTCGGCAAGCTCCGGAGCAAAAAAGACAAACGTCCACCTTTTGCTGCCACAGCAAAGGTGCCAGCGGCGAAAAGTAATGCTGGTTCTCACTGTCTCCTGGAACCTCTTCAAATGCCACAGACAATTTGGCCCTCTCTGCTTTCCTGCGGACTCCATCCTCAAAAGCACCTTTTTTCGCTTTCGGCAACCTCAGGAGCAAAAAATACAAACGTACAGCTTTTGTTGCCACAGCAAAGGTGCCAGCGGGGAAAAGTAATGCTGGTTCTCACTGCCTCCTGGAACCTCTTCAAATGCCACAGAGAATTTGGCACTCTCTGCTTTCCTGCGGACTCCATCCTCAAAAGCACCTGTTTTCGCTTTCGGCAGCCTCCGGAGCAAAAAAGACAAACGTCCAGCTTTTGCTGCCACAGCAAAGGTGCCAGCGGGGAAAAGTAATGCTGGTTCTCACTGCCTCCTGGAACCCTTTCAAATGCCACAGACAATTTGGCCCTCTCTGCTTTCCTGCGGACTCCATCCTCAAAAGCACCTTTTTTCGCTTTCGGCCACCTCCGGAGCAAAAAAGACAAACGTCCAGCTTTTGCTGCCACAGCAAAGGTGCCAGCGGGGAAAAGTAATGCTGGTTCTCACTGCCTCCTGGAACCTCTTCAAATGCCACAGACAATTTGGCCCTCTCTGCCTTCCTGCAGACTCCATCCTCAAAAGCACCTTTTTTCGCTTTCGGCAACCTCAGGAGCAAAAAAGACAAACGTCCAGCTTTTGCTGCCACAGCAAAGGTGCCAGCGGGGAAAAGTAATGCTGGTTCTCACTGCCTCCTGGAACCTCTTCAAATGCCACAGACAATTTGGCCCTCTCTGCTTTCCTGCGGACTCCATCCTCAAAAGCACCTGTTTTCACTTTCGGCAGCCTCTGGAGCAAAAAAGACAAACGTCCTGCTTTTGCTGCCACAGCAAAGGTGCCAGCGGGGAAAAGTAATGCTGGTTCTCACTGCCTCCTGGAACTCTTTCAAATGCCCCAGACAATTTGTCCCTCTCTGCTTTCCTGCGGACTCCATCCTCAAAAGCACCTGTTTTCGCTTTCGGCAACCTCCGGAGCAAAAAAGACAAACGTCCAGGTTTTCCTGCCGCAGCAAAGGTTTCAGCGGGGAAAAGTGATGCTGGTTCTCACTGCCTCCTGGAACCTCTTCAAATGCCACAGACAATTTGGCCCTCTTTGCTTTCCTGCGGACTCCATCCTCAAAAGCACCTGTTTTCGCTTTCGGCAGCCTCCGGAGCAAAAAAGACAAACGTCCAGCTTTTGCTGCCACAGCAAAGGTGCCAGCGGGGAAAAGTAATGCTGGTTCTCACTGCCTCCTGGAACCCTTTCAAATGCCCCAGACAATTTGGCCCTCTCTGCTTTCCTGCGGACTCCATCCTCAAAAGCACCTGTTTTTGCTTTCGGCAGCCTCCGGAGCAAAAAAGACAAACGTCCAGCTTTTGCTGCCACAGCAAAGGTGCCAGCGGAGAAAAGTAATGCTGGTTCTCACTGCCTCCTGGAAACCTTTCAAATGCCACAGACAATTTGGCCCTCTCTGCTTTCCTGCGGACTCCATCCTCAAAAGCACCTTTTTTCGCTTTCGGCCACCTACGGAGCAAAAAAGACAAACGTCCAGCTTTTGCTGCCACAGCAAAGGTGCCAGCGGGGAAAAGTAATGCTGGTTCTCACTGCCTCCTGGAACCTCTTCAAATGCCACAGACAATTTGGCCCTCTCTGCGTTCCTGCAGACTCCATCCTCAAAAGCACCTTTTTTCGCTTTCGGCAACCTCAGGAGCAAAAAAGACAAACGTCCAGCTTTTGCTGCCACAGCAAAGGTGCCAGCGGGGAAAAGTAATGCTGGTTCTCACTGCCTCCTGGAACCTCTTCAAATGCCACAGACAATTTGGCCCTCTCTGCTTTCCTGCGGACTCCATCCTCAAAAGCACCTGTTTTCGCTTTCGGCAACCTCAGGAGCAAAAAAGACAAACGTCCAGCTTTTGCTGCCACAGCAAAGGTGCCAGCGGGGAAAAGTGATGCTGGTTCTCACTGTCTCCTGGAACCTCTTCAAATGCCACAGATAATTTGGCCCTCTCTGCTTTCCTGCGTACTCCATCCTCAAAAGCACCTGTTTTCTCTTTCGGCAACCTCAGGAGCAAAAAAGACAAACGTACAGCTTTTGCTGCCACAGCAAAGGTGCCAGCGGCGAAAAGTAATGCTGGTTCTCACTGCCTCCTGGAACCTCTTCAAATGCCACAGAGAATTTGGCACTCTCTGCTTTCCTGCGGACTCCATCCTCAAAAGCACCTGTTTTCGCTTTCGGCAGCCTCCGGAGCAAAAAAGACAAACGTCCAGCTTTTGCTGCCACAGCAAAGGTGCCAGCGGAGAAAAGTAATGCTGGTTCTCACTGCCTCCTGGAAACCTTTCAAATGCCACAGGCAATTTGGCCCTCTCTGCTTTCCTGCGGACTCCATCCTCAAAAGCACCTGTTTTCGCTTTCGGCCACCTCCGGAGCAAAAAAGACAAACGTCCAGCTTTTGCTGCCACAGCAAAGGTGCCAGCGGGGAAAAGTAATGCTGGTTCTCACTGTCTCCTGGAACCTCTTCAAATGCCACAGAGAATTTGGCCCTCTCTGCTTTCCTGCGGACTCCATCCTCAAAAGCACCTTTTTTCGCTTTCGGCAACCTCAGGAGCAAAAAAGACAAACGTCCAGCTTTTGCTGCCACAGCAAAGGTGCCAGCGGGGAAAAGTAATGCTGGTTCTCACTGCCTCCTGGAACCTCTTCAAATGCCACAGAGAATTTGGCACTCTCTGCTTTCCTGCGGACTCCATCCTCAAAAGCACCTGTTTTCGCTTTCGGCAGCCTCCGGAGCAAAAAAGACAAACGTCCAGCTTTTGCTGCCACAGCAAAGGTGCCAGCGGGGAAAAGTAATGCTGGTTCTCACTGCCTCCTGGAAACCTTTCAAATGCCCCAGACAATTTGGCCCTCTCTGCTTTCCTGCGGACTCCATCCTCAAAAGCACCTTTTTTCGCTTTCGGCAACCTCAGGAGCAAAAAATACAAACGTACAGCTTTTGTTGCCACAGCAAAGGTGCCAGCGGGGAAAAGTAATGCTGGTTCTCACTGCCTCCTGGAACCTCTTCAAATGCCACAGACAATTTGGCACTCTCTGCTTTCCTGCGGACTCCATCCTCAAAAGCACCTGTTTTCTCTTTCGGCAGCCTCCGGAGCAAAAAAGACAAACGTCCAGCTTTTGCTGCCACAGCAAAGGTGCCAGCGGGGAAAAGTAATGCTGGTTCTCACTGCCTCCTGGAACCTCTTCAAATGCCACAGACAATTTGGCCCTCTCTGCTTTCCTGCGGACTCCATCCTCAAAAGCACCTGTTTTCACTTTCGGCAGCCTCCGGAGCAAAAAAGACAAACGTCCTGCTTTTGCTGCCACAGCAAAGGTGCCAGCGGCGAAAAGTAATGCTGGTTCTCACTGCCTCCTGGAACTCTTTCAAATGCCCCAGACAATTTGTCCCTCTCTGCTTTCCTGCGGACTCCATCCTCAAAAGCACCTGTTTTCGCTTTCGGCAACCTCCGGAGCAAAAAAGACAAACGTCCAGGTTTTCCTGCCGCAGCAAAGGTGCCAGCGGGGAAAAGTGATGCTGGTTCTCACTGCCTCCTGGAACCTCTTCAAATGCCACAGACAATTTGGCCCTCTTTGCTTTCCTGCGGACTCCATCCTCAAAAGCACCTGTTTTCGCTTTCGGCAGCCTCCGGAGCAAAAAAGACAAACGTCCAGCTTTTGCTGCCACAGCAAAGGTGCCAGCGGGGAAAAGTAATGCTGGTTCTCACTGCCTCCTGGAACCCTTTCAAATGCCACAGACAATTTGGCCCTCTCTGCTTTCCTGCGGACTCCATCCTCAAAAGCACCTGTTTTTGCTTTCGGCAGCCTCCGGAGCAAAAAAGACAAACGTCCAGCTTTTGCTGCCACAGCAAAGGTGCCAGCGGAGAAAAGTAATGCTGGTTCTCACTGCCTCCTGGAAACCTTTCAAATGCCACAGACAATTTGGCCCTCTCTGCTTTCCTGCGGACTCCATCCTCAAAAGCACCTTTTTTCGCTTTCGGCCACCTCCGGAGCAAAAAAGACAAACGTCCAGCTTTTGCTGCCACAGCAAAGGTGCCAGCGGGGAAAAGTAATGCTGGTTCTCACTGCCTCCTGGAACCTCTTCAAATGCCACAGACAATTTGGCCCTCTCTGCGTTCCTGCAGACTCCATCCTCAAAAGCACCTTTTTTCGCTTTCGGCAACCTCAGGAGCAAAAAAGACAAACGTCCAGCTTTTGCTGCCACAGCAAAGGTGCCAGCGGGGAAAAGTAATGCTGGTTCTCACTGCCTCCTGGAACCTCTTCAAATGCCACAGACAATTTGGCCCTCTCTGCTTTCCTGCGGACTCCATCCTCAAAAGCACCTGTTTTCGCTTTCGGCAACCTCAGGAGCAAAAAAGACAAACGTCCAGCTTTTGCTGCCACAGCAAAGGTGCCAGCGGGGAAAAGTAATGCTGGTTCTCACTGTCTCCTGGAACCTCTTCAAATGCCACAGATAATTTGGCCCTCTCTGCTTTCCTGCGGACTCCATCCTCAAAAGCACCTGTTTTCTCTTTCGGCAACCTCAGGAGCAAAAAAGACAAACGTACAGCTTTTGCTGCCACAGCAAAGGTGCCAGCGGCGAAAAGTAATGCTGGTTCTCACTGCCTCCTGGAACCTCTTCAAATGCCACAGAGAATTTGGCACTCTCTGCTTTCCTGCGGACTCCATCCTCAAAAGCACCTGTTTTCGCTTTCGGCAGCCTCCGGAGCAAAAAAGACAAACGTCCAGCTTTTGCTGCCACAGCAAAGGTGCCAGCGGAGAAAAGTAATGCTGGTTCTCACTGCCTCCTGGAAACCTTTCAAATGCCACAGGCAATTTGGCCCTCTCTGCTTTCCTGCGGACTCCATCCTCAAAAGCACCTGTTTTCGCTTTCGGCAACCTCAGGAGCAAAAAAGACAAACGTCCAGCTTTTGCTGCCACAGCAAAGGTGCCAGCGGGGAAAAGTAATGCTGGTTCTCACTGTCTCCTGGAACCTCTTCAAATGCCACAGAGAATTTGGCCCTCTCTGCTTTCCTGCGGACTCCATCCTCAAAAGCACCTTTTTTCGCTTTCGGCAACCTCAGGAGCAAAAAAGACAAACGTCCAGCTTTTGCTGCCACAGCAAAGGTGCCAGCGGGGAAAAGTAATGCTGGTTCTCACTGCCTCCTGGAACCTCTTCAAATGCCACAGAGAATTTGGCACTCTCTGTATTCCTGCGGACTCCATCCTCAAAAGCACCTGTTTTCGCTTTCGGCAGCCTCCGGAGCAAAAAAGACAAACGTCCAGCTTTTGCTGCCACAGCAAAGGTGCCAGCGGGGAAAAGTAATGCTGGTTCTCACTGCCTCCTGGAAACCTTTCAAATGCCACAGACAATTTGGCCCTCTCTGCTTTCCTGCGGACTCCATCCTCAAAAGCACCTTTTTTCGCTTTCGGCAACCTCAGGAGCAAAAAATACAAACGTACAGCTTTTGTTGCCACAGCAAAGGTGCCAGCGGGGAAAAGTAATGCTGGTTCTCACTGCCTCCTGGAACCTCTTCAAATGCCACAGACAATTTGGCACTCTCTGCTTTCCTGCGGACTCCATCCTCAAAAGCACCTGTTTTCTCTTTCGGCAGCCTCCGGAGCAAAAAAGACAAACGTCCAGCTTTTGCTGCCACAGCAAAGGTGCCAGCGGGGAAAAGTAATGCTGGTTCTCACTGCCTCCTGGAACCTCTTCAAATGCCACAGACAATTTGGCCCTCTCTGCGTTCCTGCAGACTCCATCCTCAAAAGCACCTTTTTTCGCTTTCGGCAACCTCCGGAGCAAAAAAGACAAACGTCCAGCTTTTGCTGCCACAGCAAAGGTGCCAGCGGGGAAAAGTAATGCTGGTTCTCACTGCCTCCTGGAACCTCTTCAAATGCCACAGACAATTTGGCCCTCTCTGCTTTCCTGCGGACTCCATCCTCAAAAGCACCTGTTTTCACTTTCGGCAACCTCAGGAGCAAAAAAGACAAACGTCCAGCTTTTGCTGCCACAGCAAAGGTGCCAGCGGGGAAAAGTAATGCTGGTTCTCACTGCCTCCTGGAACTCTTTCAAATGCCCCAGACAATTTGTCCCTCTCTGCTTTCCTGCGGACTCCATCCTCAAAAGCACCTGTTTTCGCTTTCGGCAACCTCCGGAGCAAAAAAGACAAACGTCCAGGTTTTCCTGCCGCAGCAAAGGTGCCAGCGGGGAAAAGTGATGCTGGTTCTCACTGCCTCCTGGAACCTCTTCAAATGCCACAGACAATTTGGCCCTCTCTGCTTTCCTGCGGACTCCATCCTCAAAAGCACCTGTTTTCGCTTTCGGCAGCCTCCGGAGCAAAAAAGACAAACGTCCAGCTTTTGCTGCCACAGCAAAGGTGCCAGCGGCGAAAAGTAATGGTGGTTCTCACTGCCTCCTGGAACCTCTTCAAATGCCACAGACAATTTGGCCCTCTCTGCTTTCCTGCGGACTCCATCCTCAAAAGCACGTGTTTTCGCTTTCGGCAAGCTCCGGAGCAAAAAAGACAAACGTCCACCTTTTGCTGCCACAGCAAAGGTGCCAGCGGCGAAAAGTAATGCTGGTTCTCACTGTCTCCTGGAACCTCTTCAAATGCCACAGACAATTTGGCCCTCTCTGCTTTCCTGCGGACTCCATCCTCAAAAGCACCTGTTTTCGCTTTCGGCAGCCTCCGGAGCAAAAAAGACAAACGTCCAGCTTTTGCTGCCACAGCAAAGGTGCCAGCGGCGAAAAGTAATGGTGGTTCTCACTGCCTCCTGGAACCTCTTCAAATGCCACAGACAATTTGGCCCTCTCTGCTTTCCTGCGGACTCCATCCTCAAAAGCACCTGTTTTCGCTTTCGGCAACCTCCGGAGCAAAAAAGACAAACGTCCAGCTTTTGCTGCCACAGCAAAGGTGCCAGCGGGGAAAAGTAATGCTGGTTCTCACTGTCTCCTGGAACCTCTTCAAATGCCACAGATAATTTGGCCCTCTCTGCTTTCCTGCGGACTCCATCCTCAAAAGCACCTGTTTTCTCTTTCGGCAACCTCAGGAGCAAAAAAGACAAACGTACAGCTTTTGCTGCCACAGCAAAGGTGCCAGCGGGGAAAAGTAATGCTGGTTCTCACTGCCTCCTGGAACCTCTTCAAATGCCACAGAGAATTTGGCACTCTCTGCTTTCCTGCGGACTCCATCCTCAAAAGCACCTGTTTTCTCTTTCGGCAGCCTCCGGAGCAAAAAAGACAAACGTCCAGCTTTTGCTGCCACAGCAAAGGTGCCAGCGGAGAAAAGTAATGCTGGTTCTCACTGCCTCCTGGAAACCTTTCAAATGCCACAGGCAATTTGGCCCTCTCTGCTTTCCTGCGGACTCCATCCTCAAAAGCACCTTTTTTCGCTTTCGGCAACCTCAGGAGCAAAAAAGACAAACGTCCAGCTTTTGCTGCCACAGCAAAGGTGCCAGCGGGGAAAAGTAATGCTGGTTCTCACTGTCTCCTGGAACCTCTTCAAATGCCGCAGAGAATTTGGCCCTCTCTGCTTTCCTGCGGACTCCATCCTCAAAAGCACCTTTTTTCGCTTTCGGCAACCTCAGGAGCAAAAAATACAAACGTACAGCTTTTGCTGCCACAGCAAAGGTGCCAGCGGGGAAAAGTAATGCTGGTTCTCACTGCCTCCTGGAACCTCTTCAAATGCCACAGAGAATTTGGCACTCTCTGCTTTCCTGCACACTCCATCCTCAAAAGCACCTTTTTTCGCTTTCGGCAACCTCAGGAGCAAAAAAGACAAACGTCCAGCTTTTGCTGCCACAGCAAAGGTGCCAGCGGGGAAAAGTAATGCTGGTTCTCACTGCCTCCTGGAACCCTTTCAAATGCCACAGACAATTTGGCCCTCTCTGCTTTCCTGCGGACTCCATCCTCAAAAGCACCTGTTTTTGCTTTCGGCAGCCTCCGGAGCAAAAAAGACAAACGTCCAGCTTTTGCTGCCACAGCAAAGGTGCCAGCGGGGAAAAGTAATGGTGGTTCTCACTGCCTCCTGGAACCTCTTCAAATGCCACAGAGAATTTGGCACTCTCTGCTTTCCTGCGGACTCCATCCTCAAAAGCACCTGTTTTCGCTTTCGGCAGCCTCCGGAGCAAAAAAGACAAACGTCCAGCTTTTGCTGCCACAGCAAAGGTGCCAGCGGGGAAAAGTAATGCTGGTTCTCACTGCCTCCTGGAAACCTTTCAAATGCCACAGACAATTTGGCCCTCTCTGCTTTCCTGCGGACTCCATCCTCAAAAGCACCTTTTTTCGCTTTCGGCAACCTCAGGAGCAAAAAATACAAACGTACAGCTTTTGTTGCCACAGCAAAGGTGCCAGCGGGGAAAAGTAATGCTGGTTCTCACTGCCTCCTGGAACCTCTTCAAATACCACAGACAATTTGGCACTCTCTGCTTTCCTGCGGACTCCATCCTCAAAAGCACCTGTTTTCTCTTTCGGCAGCCTCCGGAGCAAAAAAGACAAACGTCCAGCTTTTGCTGCCACAGCAAAGGTGCCAGCGGGGAAAAGTAATGCTGGTTCTCACTGCCTCCTGGAACCTCTTCAAATGCCACAGACAATTTGGCCCTCTCTGCGTTCCTGCAGACTCCATCCTCAAAAGCACCTTTTTTCGCTTTCGGCAACCTCCGGAGCAAAAAAGACAAACGTCCAGCTTTTGCTGCCACAGCAAAGGTGCCAGCGGGGAAAAGTAATGCTGGTTCTCACTGCCTCCTGGAACCTCTTCAAATGCCACAGACAATTTGGCCCTCTCTGCTTTCCTGCGGACTCCATCCTCAAAAGCACCTGTTTTCACTTTCGGCAACCTCAGGAGCAAAAAAGACAAACGTCCAGCTTTTGCTGCCACAGCAAAGGTGCCAGCGGGGAAAAGTAATGCTGGTTCTCACTGCCTCCTGGAACTCTTTCAAATGCCCCAGACAATTTGTCCCTCTCTGCTTTCCTGCGGACTCCATCCTCAAAAGCACCTGTTTTCGCTTTCGGCAACCTCCGGAGCAAAAAAGACAAACGTCCAGGTTTTCCTGCCGCAGCAAAGGTGCCAGCGGGGAAAAGTGATGCTGGTTCTCACTGCCTCCTGGAACCTCTTCAAATGCCACAGACAATTTGGCCCTCTCTGCTTTCCTGCGGACTCCATCCTCAAAAGCACCTGTTTTCGCTTTCGGCAGCCTCCGGAGCAAAAAAGACAAACGTCCAGCTTTTGCTGCCACAGCAAAGGTGCCAGCGGCGAAAAGTAATGGTGGTTCTCACTGCCTCCTGGAACCTCTTCAAATGCCACAGACAATTTGGCCCTCTCTGCTTTCCTGCGGACTCCATCCTCAAAAGCACGTGTTTTCGCTTTCGGCAAGCTCCGGAGCAAAAAAGACAAACGTCCAGCTTTTGCTGCCACAGCAAAGGTGCCAGCGGGGAAAAGTAATGCTGGTTCTCACTGTCTCCTGGAACCTCTTCAAATGCCACAGACAATTTGGCCCTCTCTGCTTTCCTGCGGACTCCATCCTCAAAAGAACCTGTTTTCGCTTTCGGCAGCCTCCGGAGCAAAAAAGACAAACGTCCAGCTTTTGCTGCCACAGCAAAGGTGCCAGCGGCGAAAAGTAATGGTGGTTCTCACTGCCTCCTGGAACCTCTTCAAATGCCACAGACAATTTGGCCCTCTCTGCTTTCCTGCGGACTCCATCCTCAAAAGCACCTGTTTTCGCTTTCGGCAACCTCAGGAGCAAAAAAGACAAACGTCCAGCTTTTGCTGCCACAGCAAAGGTGCCAGCGGGGAAAAGTAATGCTGGTTCTCACTGTCTCCTGGAACCTCTTCAAATGCCACAGATAATTTGGCCCTCTCTGCTTTCCTGCGGACTCCATCCTCAAAAGCACCTGTTTTCGCTTTCGGCAACCTCAGGAGCAAAAAAGACAAACGTACAGCTTTTGCTGCCACAGCAAAGGTGCCAGCGGGGAAAAGTAATGCTGGTTCTCACTGCCTCCTGGAACCTCTTCAAATGCCACAGAGAATTTGGCACTCTCTGCTTTCCTGCGGACTCCATCCTCAAAAGCACCTGTTTTCGCTTTCGGCAGCCTCCGGAGCAAAAAAGACAAACGTCCAGCTTTTGCTGCCACAGCAAAGGTGCCAGCGGAGAAAAGTAATGCTGGTTCTCACTGCCTCCTGGAAACCTTTCAAATGCCACAGGCAATTTGGCCCTCTCTGCTTTCCTGCGGACTCCATCCTCAAAAGCACCTGTTTTCGCTTTCGGCAACCTCAGGAGCAAAAAAGACAAACGTCCAGCTTTTGCTGCCACAGCAAAGGTGCCAGCGGGGAAAAGTAATGCTGGTTCTCACTGTCTCCTGGAACCTCTTCAAATGCCACAGAGAATTTGGCCCTCTCTGCTTTCCTGCGGACTCCATCCTCAAAAGCACCTTTTTTCGCTTTCGGCAACCTCAGGAGCAAAAAATACAAACGTACAGCTTTTGCTGCCACAGCAAAGGTGCCAGCGGGGAAAAGTGATGCTGGTTCTCACTGCCTCCTGGAACCTCTTCAAATGCCACAGACAATTTGGCCCTCTTTGCTTTCCTGCGGACTCCATCCTCAAAAGCACCTGTTTTCGCTTTCGGCAGCCTCCGGAGCAAAAAAGACAAACGTCCAGCTTTTGCTGCCACAGCAAAGGTGCCAGCGGGGAAAAGTAATGCTGGTTCTCAATGCCTCCTGGAACCCTTTCAAATGCCCCAGACAATTTGGCCCTCTCTGCTTTCCTGCGGACTCCAGCCTCAAAAGCACCTGTTTTTGCTTTCGGCAGCCTCCGGAGCAAAAAAGACAAACGTCCAGCTTTTGCTGCCACAGCAAAGGTGCCAGCGGAGAAAAGTAATGCTGGTTCTCACTGCCTCCTGGAACCCTTTCAAATGCCACAGACAATTTGGCCCTCTCTGCTTTCCTGCGGACTCCATCCTCAAAAGCACCTGTTTTCGCTTTCGGCCACCTCCGGAGCAAAAAAGACAAACGTCCAGCTTTTGCTGCCACAGCAAAGGTGCCAGCGGGGAAAAGTAATGCTGGTTCTCACTGTCTCCTGGAACCTCTTCAAATGCCACAGAGAATTTGGCCCTCTCTGCTTTCCTGCGGACTCCATCCTCAAAAGCACCTTTTTTCGCTTTCGGCAACCTCAGGAGCAAAAAATACAAACGTACAGCTTTTGTTGCCACAGCAAAGGTGCCAGCGGGGAAAAGTAATGCTGGTTCTCACTGCCTCCTGGAACCTCTTCAAATGCCACAGACAATTTGGCACTCTCTGCTTTCCTGCGGACTCCATCCTCAAAAGCACCTGTTTTCGCTTTCGGCAGCCTCCGGAGCAAAAAAGACAAACGTCCAGCTTTTGCTGCCACAGCAAAGGTGCCAGCGGGGAAAAGTAATGCTGGTTCTCACTGCCTCCTGGAACCCTTTCAAATGCCACAGACAATTTGGCCCTCTCTGCTTTCCTGCGGACTCCATCCTCAAAAGCACCTTTTTTCGCTTTCGGCCACCTCCGGAGCAAAAAAGACAAACGTCCAGCTTTTGCTGCCACAGCAAAGGTGCCAGCGGGGAAAAGTAATGCTGGTTCTCACTGCCTCCTGGAACCTCTTCAAATGCCACAGACAATTTGGCCCTCTCTGCGTTCCTGCAGACTCCATCCTCAAAAGCACCTTTTTTCGCTTTCGGCAACCTCAGGAGCAAAAAAGACAAACGTCCAGCTTTTGCTGCCACAGCAAAGGTGCCAGCGGGGAAAAGTAATGCTGGTTCTCACTGCCTCCTGGAACTCTTTCAAATGCCCCAGACAATTTGTCCCTCTCTGCTTTCCTGCGGACTCCATCCTCAAAAGCACCTGTTTTCGCTTTCGGCAACCTCCGGAGCAAAAAAGACAAACGTCCAGGTTTTCCTGCCGCAGCAAAGGTGCCAGCGGGGAAAAGTGATGCTGGTTCTCACTGCCTCCTGGAACCTCTTCAAATGCCACAGACAATTTGGCCCTCTTTGCTTTCCTGCGGACTCCATCCTCAAAAGCACCTGTTTTCGCTTTCGGCAGCCTCCGGAGCAAAAAAGACAAACGTCCAGCTTTTGCTGCCACAGCAAAGGTGCCAGCGGGGAAAAGTAATGCTGGTTCTCACTGCCTCCTGGAACCCTTTCAAATGCCCCAGACAATTTGGCCCTCTCTGCTTTCCTGCGGACTCCATCCTCAAAAGCACCTGTTTTTGCTTTCGGCAGCCTCCGGAGCAAAAAAGACAAACGTCCAGCTTTTGCTGCCACAGCAAAGGTGCCAGCGGAGAAAAGTAATGCTGGTTCTCACTGCCTCCTGGAAACCTTTCAAATGCCACAGACAATTTGGCCCTCTCTGCTTTCCTGCGGACTCCATCCTCAAAAGCACCTTTTTTCGCTTTCGGCCACCTCCGGAGCAAAAAAGACAAACGTCCAGCTTTTGCTGCCACAGCAAAGGTGCCAGCGGGGAAAAGTAATGCTGGTTCTCACTGCCTCCTGGAACCTCTTCAAATGCCACAGACAATTTGGCCCTCTCTGCGTTCCTGCAGACTCCATCCTCAAAAGCACCTTTTTTCGCTTTCGGCAACCTCAGGAGCAAAAAAGACAAACGTCCAGCTTTTGCTGCCACAGCAAAGGTGCCAGCGGGGAAAAGTAATGCTGGTTCTCACTGCCTCCTGGAACCTCTTCAAATGCCACAGACAATTTGGCCCTCTCTGCTTTCCTGCGGACTCCATCCTCAAAAGCACCTGTTTTCGCTTTCGGCAACCTCAGGAGCAAAAAAGACAAACGTCCAGCTTTTGCTGCCACAGCAAAGGTGCCAGCGGGGAAAAGTAATGCTGGTTCTCACTGTCTCCTGGAACCTCTTCAAATGCCACAGATAATTTGGCCCTCTCTGCTTTCCTGCGGACTCCATCCTCAAAAGCACCTGTTTTCTCTTTCGGCAACCTCAGGAGCAAAAAAGACAAACGTACAGCTTTTGCTGCCACAGCAAAGGTGCCAGCGGCGAAAAGTAATGCTGGTTCTCACTGCCTCCTGGAACCTCTTCAAATGCCACAGAGAATTTGGCACTCTCTGCTTTCCTGCGGACTCCATCATCAAAAGCACCTGTTTTCGCTTTCGGCAGCCTCCGGAGCAAAAAAGACAAACGTCCAGCTTTTGCTGCCACAGCAAAGGTGCCAGCGGAGAAAAGTAATGCTGGTTCTCACTGCCTCCTGGAAACCTTTCAAATGCCACAGACAATTTGGTCCTCTCTGCTTTCCTGCGGACTCCATCCTCAAAAGCACCTGTTTTCGCTTTCGGCAACCTCCGGAGCAAAAAAGACCAACGTCCAGGTTTTCCTGCAGCAGCAAAGGTGCCAGCGGGGAAAAGTGATGCTGGTTCTCACTGCCTCCTGGAACCTCTTCAAATGCCACAGACAATTTGGCCCTCTTTGCTTTCCTGCGGACTCCATCCTCAAAAGCACCTGTTTTCGCTTTCGGCAGCCTCCGGAGCAAAAAAGACAAACGTCCAGCTTTTGCTGCCACAGCAAAGGTGCCAGCGGGGAAAAGTAATGCTGGTTCTCAATGCCTCCTGGAACCCTTTCAAATGCCCCAGACAATTTGGCCCTCTCTGCTTTCCTGCGGACTCCATCCTCAAAAGCACCTGTTTTTGCTTTCGGCAGCCTCCGGAGCAAAAAAGACAAACGTCCAGCTTTTGCTGCCACAGCAAAGGTGCCAGCGGAGAAAAGTAATGCTGGTTCTCACTGCCTCCTGGAACCCTTTCAAATGCCACAGACAATTTGGCCCTCTCTGCTTTCCTGCGGACTCCATCCTCAAAAGCACCTGTTTTCGCTTTCGGCCACCTCCGGAGCAAAAAAGACAAACGTCCAGCTTTTGCTGCCACAGCAAAGGTGCCAGCGGGGAAAAGTAATGCTGGTTCTCACTGTCTCCTGGAACCTCTTCAAATGCCACAGAGAATTTGGCCCTCTCTGCTTTCCTGCGGACTCCATCCTCAAAAGCACCTTTTTTCGCTTTCGGCAACCTCAGGAGCAAAAAATACAAACGTACAGCTTTTGTTGCCACAGCAAAGGTGCCAGCGGGGAAAAGTAATGCTGGTTCTCACTGCCTCCTGGAACCTCTTCAAATGCCACAGAGAATTTGGCCCTCTCTGCTTTCCTGCGGACTCCATCCTCAAAAGCACCTGTTTTCGCTTTCGGCAGCCTCCGGAGCAAAAAAGACAAACGTCCAGCTTTTGCTGCCACAGCAAAGGTGCCAGCGGGGAAAAGTAATGCTGGTTCTCACTGCCTCCTGGAACCCTTTCAAATGCCACAGACAATTTGGCCCTCTCTGCTTTCCTGCGGACTCCATCCTCAAAAGCACCTTTTTTCGCTTTCGGCCACCTCCGGAGCAAAAAAGACAAACGTCCAGCTTTTGCTGCCACAGCAAAGGTGCCAGCGGGGAGAAGTAATGCTGGTTCTCACTGCCTCCTGGAACCTCTTCAAATGCCACAGACAATTTGGCCCTCTCTGCGTTCCTGCAGACTCCATCCTCAAAAGCACCTTTTTTCGCTTTCGGCAACCTCAGGAGCAAAAAAGACAAACGTCCAGCTTTTGCTGCCACAGCAAAGGTGCCAGCGGGGAAAAGTAATGCTGGTTCTCACTGCCTCCTGGAACCTCTTCAAATGCCACAGACAATTTGGCCCTCTCTGCTTTCCTGCGGACTCCATCCTCAAAAGCACCTGTTTTCACTTTCGGCAGCCTCTGGAGCAAAAAAGACAAACGTCCTGCTTTTGCTGCCACAGCAAAGGTGCCAGCGGGGAAAAGTAATGCTGGTTCTCACTGCCTCCTGGAACTCTTTCAAATGCCCCAGACAATTTGTCCCTCTCTGCTTTCCTGCGGACTCCATCCTCAAAAGCACCTGTTTTCGCTTTCGGCAACCTCCGGAGCAAAAAAGACAAACGTCCAGGTTTTCCTGCCGCAGCAAAGGTGCCAGCGGGGAAAAGTGATGCTGGTTCTCACTGCCTCCTGGAACCTCTTCAAATGCCACAGACAATTTGGCCCTCTTTGCTTTCCTGCGGACTCCATCCTCAAAAGCACCTGTTTTCGCTTTCGGCAGCCTCCGGAGCAAAAAAGACAAACGTCCAGCTTTTGCTGCCACAGCAAAGGTGCCAGCGGGGAAAAGTAATGCTGGTTCTCACTGCCTCCTGGAACCTCTTCAAATGCCACAGACAATTTGGCCCTCTCTGCTTTCCTGCAGACTCCATCCTCAAAAGCACCTTTTTTCGCTTTCGGCAACCTCAGGAGCAAAAAAGACAAACGTCCAGCTTTTGCTGCCACAGCAAAGGTGCCAGCGGGGAAAAGTAATGCTGGTTCTCACTGCCTCCTGGAACCTCTTCAAATGCCACAGACAATTTGGCCCTCTCTGCTTTCCTGCGGACTCCATCCTCAAAAGCACCTGTTTTCACTTTCGGCAGCCTCCGGAGCAAAAAAGACAAACGTCCAGCTTTTGCTGCCACAGCAAAGGTGCCAGCGGGGAAAAGTAATGCTGGTTCTCACTGTCTCCTGGAACCTCTTCAAATGCCACAGATAATTTGGCCCTCTCTGCTTTCCTGCGGACTCCATCCTCAAAAGCACCTTTTTTCGCTTTCGGCAACCTCAGGAGCAAAAAAGACAAATGTACAGCTTTTGCTGCCACAGCAAAGGTGCCAGCGGGGAAAAGTAATGCTGGTTCTCACTGCCTCCTGGAACCTCTTCAAATGCCACAGAGAATTTGGCACTCTCTGCTTTCCTGCGGACTCCATCCTCAAAAGCACCTGTTTTCGCTTTCGGCAGCCTCCGGAGCAAAAAAGACAAACGTCCAGCTTTTGCTGCCACAGCAAAGGTGCCAGCGGCGAAAAGTAATGGTGGTTCTCACTGCCTCCTGGAACCTCTTCAAATGCCACAGACAATTTGGCCCTCTCTGCTTTCCTGCGGACTCCATCCTCAAAAGCACCTGTTTTCGCTTTCGGCAACCTCAGGAGCAAAAAAGACAAACGTCCAGCTTTTGCTGCCACAGCAAAGGTGCCAGCGGGGAAAAGTAATGCTGGTTCTCACTGTCTCCTGGAACCTCTTCAAATGCCACAGATAATTTGGCCCTCTCTGCTTTCCTGCGGA
>NW_028128576.1:0-48865 GCF_965231255.1 Vanellus vanellus | reverse complement strand
CGTTTGTCTTTTTTGCTCCAAACAGCGCCGAAAATGAAAAAAGGTGCTTTTGAGGATAGAGTGCGCAGGAAAGCAGAGAGGGCCAAATTGTGTGGGGCATTTGAAGGGGTTCCAGGAGGCAGTGAGAAGCAGCATCACTTTTCCCCGCTGGCACCTTTGCTGTGGCAGCAAAAGCTGGACGTTTGTCTTTTTTGCTCCAAACAGCGCCGAAAGTGAAAAAAGGTGCTTTTGAGGATAGAGTGCGCAGGAAAGCAGAGAGGGCCAAATTGTCTGGGGCATTTGAAGGGGTTCCAGGAGGCAGTGAGAAGCAGCATCACTTTTCCCCGCTGGCACCTTTGCTGTGGCAGCAAAAGCTGGACGTTTGTCTTTTTTGCTCCAAACAGCGCCGAAAGTGAAAAAAGGTGCTTTTGAGGATAGACTTTTCAGGAAAGCAGAGAGGGCCAAATTGTGTGGGGCATTTGAAGGGGTTCCAGGAGGCAGTGAGAAGCAGCATCACTTTTCCCCGCTGGCACCTTTGCTGTGGCAGCAAAAGCTGGACGTTTGTCTTTTTTGCTCCAAACAGCGCCGAAAGTGAAAAAAGGTGCTTTTGAGGATAGAGTGCGCAGGAAAGCAGAGAGGGCCAAATTGTCTGGGGCATTTGAAGGGGTTCCAGGAGGCAGTGAGAAGCAGCGTCACTTTTCCCCGCTGGCACCTTTGCTGTGGCAGCAAAAGCTGGACGTTTGTCTTTTTTGCTCCAAACAGCGCCGAAAGTGAAAAAAGGTGCTTTTGAGGATAGACTTTTCAGGAAAGCAGAGAGGGCCAAATTGTGTGGGGCATTTGAAGGGGTTCCAGGAGGCAGTGAGAAGCAGCATCACTTTTCCCCGCTGGCACCTTTGCTGTGGCAGCAAAAGCTGGACGTTTGTCTTTTTTGCTCCGGAGGGCGCCGAAAGTGAAAAAAGGTGCTTTTGAGGATAGCGTGCGCAGGAAATCAGAGAGGGCCAAATTGTGTGGGGCATTTGAAGGGGTTCCAGGAGGCAGTGAGAAGCAGCATCACTTTTCCCCGCTGGCACCTTTGCTGTGGCAGCAAAAGCTGGACGTTTGTCTTTTTTGCTCCAAACAGCGCCGAAAGTGAAAAAAGGTGCTTTTGAGGATAGCGTGCGCAGGAAAGCACAGAGGGCCAAATTGTCTGGGGCATTTGAAGGGGTTCCAGGAGGCAGTGAGAAGCAGCATCACTTTTCCCCGCTGGCACCTTTGCTGTGGCAGCAAAAGCTGGACGTTTGTCTTTTTTGCTCCAAACAGCGCCGAAAGTGAAAAAAGGTGCTTTTGAGGATAGACTTTTCAGGAAAGCAGAGAGGGCCAAATTGTCTGGGGCATTTGAAGGGGTTCCAGGAGGCAGTGAGAAGCAGCATCACTTTTCCCCGCTGGCACCTTTGCTGTGGCAGCAAAAGCTGGACGTTTATTTTTTGCTCCGGAGGGCGCCGAAAGTGAAAAAAGGTGCTTTTGAGGATAGCGTGCGCAGGAAAGCAGAGAGGGCCAAATTGTGTGGAGCATTTGAAGGGGTTCCAGGAGGCAGTGAGAAGCAGCATCACTTTTCCCCGCTGGCACCTTTGCTGTGGCAGCAAAAGCTGGACGTTTGTCTTTTTTGCTCCGGAGGGCGCCGAAAGTGAAAAAAGGTGCTTTTGAGGATAGAGTCCTCAGGAAAGCAGAGAGGGCCAAATTGTCTGGGGCATTTGAAGGGGTTCCAGGAGGCAGTGAGAAGCAGCATCACTTTTCCCCGCTGGCACCTTTGCTGTGGCAGCAAAAGCTGGACGTTTGTCTTTTTTGCTCCAAACAGCGCCGAAAGTGAAAAAAGGTGCTTTTGAGGATAGACTTTTCAGGAAAGCAGAGAGGGCCAAATTGTGTGGGGCATTTGAAGGGGTTCCAGGAGGCAGTGAGAAGCAGCATCACTTTTCCCCGCTGGCACCTTTGCTGTGGCAGCAAAAGCTGGACGTTTGTCTTTTTTGCTCCAAACAGCGCCGAAAGTGAAAAAAGGTGCTTTTGAGGATAGACTTTTCAGGAAAGCAGAGAGGGCCAAATTGTCTGGGGCATTTGAAGGGGTTCCAGGAGGCAGTGAGGACCAGCATCACTTTTCCCCGCTGGCACCTTTGCTGTGGCAGCAAAAGCTGGACGTTTGTCTTTTTTGCTCCGGAGGGCGCCGAAAGTGAAAAAAGGTGCTTTTGAGGATAGCGTGCGCAGGAAATCAGAGAGGGCCAAATTGTGTGGGGCATTTGAAGGGGTTCCAGGAGGCAGTGAGAAGCAGCATCACTTTTCCCCGCTGGCACCTTTGCTGTGGCAGCAAAAGCTGGACGTTTGTCTTTTTTGCTCCAAACAGCGCCGAAAGTGAAAAAAGGTGCTTTTGAGGATAGACTTTTCAGGAAAGCAGAGAGGGCCAAATTGTGTGGGGCATTTGAAGGGGTTCCAGGAGGCAGTGAGAAGCAGCATCACTTTTCCCCGCTGGCACCTTTGCTGTGGCAGCAAAAGCTGGACGTTTGTCTTTTTTGCTCCAAACAGCGCCGAAAATGAAAAAAGGTGCTTTTGAGGATAGAGTGCGCAGGAAAGCAGAGAGGGCCAAATTGTGTGGGGCATTTGAAGGGGTTCCAGGAGGCAGTGAGAAGCAGCATCACTTTTCCCCGCTGGCACCTTTGCTGTGGCAGCAAAAGCTGGACGTTTGTCTTTTTTGCTCCAAACAGCGCCGAAAGTGAAAAAAGGTGCTTTTGAGGATAGAGTGCGCAGGAAAGCAGAGAGGGCCAAATTGTCTGGGGCATTTGAAGGGGTTCCAGGAGGCAGTGAGAAGCAGCATCACTTTTCCCCGCTGGCACCTTTGCTGTGGCAGCAAAAGCTGGACGTTTGTCGTTTTTGCTCCAAACAGCGCCGAAAGTGAAAAAAGGTGCTTTTGAGGATAGACTTTTCAGGAAAGCAGAGAGGGCCAAATTGTCTGGGGCATTTGAAGGGGTTCCAGGAGGCAGTGAGAAGCAGCATCACTTTTCCCCGCTGGCACCTTTGCTGTGGCAGCAAAAGCTGGACGTTTGTCTTTTTTGCTCCAAACAGCGCCGAAAGTGAAAAAAGGTGCTTTTGAGGATAGAGTGCGCAGGAAAGCAGAGAGGGCCAAATTGTCTGGGGCATTTGAAGGGGTTCCAGGAGGCAGTGAGAAGCAGCGTCACTTTTCCCCGCTGGCACCTTTGCTGTGGCAGCAAAAGCTGGACGTTTGTCTTTTTTGCTCCAAACAGCGCCGAAAGTGAAAAAAGGTGCTTTTGAGGATAGACTTTTCAGGAAAGCAGAGAGGGCCAAATTGTGTGGGGCATTTGAAGGGGTTCCAGGAGGCAGTGAGAAGCAGCATCACTTTCCCCCGCTGGCACCTTTGCTGTGGCAGCAAAAGCTGGACGTTTGTCTTTTTTGCTCCAAACAGCGCCGAAAGTGAAAAAAGGTGCTTTTGAGGATAGACTTTTCAGGAAAGCAGAGAGGGCCAAATTGTGTGGGGCATTTGAAGGGGTTCCAGGAGGCAGTGAGAAGCAGCATCACTTTTCCCCGCTGGCACCTTTGCTGTGGCAGCAAAAGCTGGACATTTGTCTTTTTTGCTCCAAACAGCGCCGAAAGTGAAAAAAGGTGCTTTTGAGGATAGAGTGCGCAGGAAAGCAGAGAGGGCCAAATTGTCTGGGGCATTTGAAGAGGTTCCAGGAGGCAGTGAGAAGCAGCATCACTTTTCCCCGCTGGCACCTTTGCTGTGGCAGCAAAAGCTGGACGTTTGTCTTTTTTGCTCCGGAGGGCGCCGAAAGTGAAAAAAGGTGCTTTTGAGGATAGAGTCCTCAGGAAAGCAGAGAGGGCCAAATTGTGTGGGGCATTTGAAGGGGTTCCAGGAGGCAGTGAGAAGCAGCATCACTTTTCCCCGCTGGCACCTTTGCTGTGGCAGCAAAAGCTGGACGTTTGTCTTTTTTGCTCCAAACAGCGCCGAAAGTGAAAAAAGGTGCTTTTGAGGATAGACTTTTCAGGAAAGCAGAGAGGGCCAAATTGTGTGGGGCATTTGAAGGGGTTCCAGGAGGCAGTGAGAAGCAGCATCACTTTTCCCCGCTGGCACCTTTGCTGTGGCAGCAAAAGCTGGACGTTTGTCTTTTTTGCTCCAAACAGCGCCGAAAGTGAAAAAAGGTGCTTTTGAGGATAGCGTGCGCAGGAAAGCACAGAGGGCCAAATTGTCTGGGGCATTTGAAGGGGTTCCAGGAGGCAGTGAGAAGCAGCATCACTTTTCCCCGCTGGCACCTTTGCTGTGGCAGCAAAAGCTGGACGTTTGTCTTTTTTGCTCCAAACAGCGCCGAAAGTGAAAAAAGGTGCTTTTGAGGATAGCGTGCGCAGGAAAGCACAGAGGGCCAAATTGTCTGGGGCATTTGAAGGGGTTCCAGGAGGCAGTGAGAAGCAGCATCACTTTTCCCCGCTGGCACCTTTGCTGTGGCAGCAAAAGCTGGACGTTTGTCTTTTTTGCTCCAAACAGCGCCGAAAGTGAAAAAAGGTGCTTTTGAGGATAGAGTCCTCAGGAAAGCAGAGAGGGCCAAATTGTCTGGGGCATTTGAAGGGGTTCCAGGAGGCAGTGAGAAGCAGCATCACTTTTCCCCGCTGGCACCTTTGCTGTGGCAGCAAAAGCTGGACGTTTGTCTTTTTTGCTCCAAACAGCGCCGAAAGTGAAAAAAGGTGCTTTTGAGGATAGACTTTTCAGGAAAGCAGAGAGGGCCAAATTGTGTGGGGCATTTGAAGGGGTTCCAGGAGGCAGTGAGAAGCAGCATCACTTTTCCCCGCTGGCACCTTTGCTGTGGCAGCAAAAGCTGGACGTTTGTCTTTTTTGCTCCAAACAGCGCCGAAAGTGAAAAAAGGTGCTTTTGAGGATAGACTTTTCAGGAAAGCAGAGAGGGCCAAATTGTCTGGGGCATTTGAAGGGGTTCCAGGAGGCAGTGAGGACCAGCATCACTTTTCCCCGCTGGCACCTTTGCTGTGGCAGCAAAAGCTGGACGTTTGTCTTTTTTGCTCCGGAGGGCGCCGAAAGTGAAAAAAGGTGCTTTTGAGGATAGCGTGCGCAGGAAATCAGAGAGGGCCAAATTGTGTGGGGCATTTGAAGGGGTTCCAGGAGGCAGTGAGAAGCAGCATCACTTTTCCCCGCTGGCACCTTTGCTGTGGCAGCAAAAGCTGGACGTTTGTCTTTTTTGCTCCAAACAGCGCCGAAAGTGAAAAAAGGTGCTTTTGAGGATAGAGTGCGCAGGAAAGCAGAGAGGGCCAAATTGTGTGGGGCATTTGAAGGGGTTCCAGGAGGCAGTGAGAAGCAGCATCACTTTTCCCCGCTGGCACCTTTGCTGTGGCAGCAAAAGCTGGACGTTTGTCTTTTTTGCTCCAAACAGCGCCGAAAATGAAAAAAGGTGCTTTTGAGGATAGAGTGCGCAGGAAAGCAGAGAGGGCCAAATTGTGTGGGGCATTTGAAGGGGTTCCAGGAGGCAGTGAGAAGCAGCATCACTTTTCCCCGCTGGCACCTTTGCTGTGGCAGCAAAAGCTGGACGTTTGTCTTGTTTGCTCCGGAGGGCGCCGAAAGTGAAAAAAGGTGCTTTTGAGGATAGACCATTCAGGAAAGCAGAGAGGGCCAAATTGTGTGGGGCATTTGAAGGGGTTCCAGGAGGCAGTGAGAAGCAGCATAACTTTTCCCCGCTGGCACCTTTGCTGTGGCAGCAAAAGCTGGACGTTTGTCTTTTTTGCTCCAAACAGCGCCGAAAGTGAAAAAAGGTGCTTTTGAGGATAGACTTTTCAAAAAGCAGAGAGGGCCAAATTGTGTGGGGCATTTGAAGGGGTTCCAGGAGGCAGTGAGGACCAGCATCACTTTTCCCTGCTGGCACCTTTGCTGTGGCAGCAAAAGCTGGACGTTTGTCTTTTTTGCTCCAAACAGCGCCGAAAGTGAAAAAAGGTGCTTTTGAGGATAGACTTTTCAGGAAAGCAGAGAGGGCCAAATTGTGTGGGGCATTTGAAGGGGTTCCAGGAGGCAGTGAGAAGCAGCATCACTTTTCCCCGTTGGCACCTTTGCTGTGGCAGCAAAAGCTGGACGTTTGTCTTTTTTGCTCCAAACAGCGCCGAAAGTGAAAAAAGGTGCTTTTGAGGATAGACTTTTCAGGAAAGCAGAGAGGGCCAAATTGTGTGGGGCATTTGAAGGGGTTCCAGGAGACAGTGAGAAGCAGCATCACTTTTCCCCGCTGGCACCTTTGCTGTGGCAGCAAAAGCTGGACATTTGTCTTTTTTGCTCCAAACAGCGGCGAAAGTGAAAAAAGGTGCTTTTGAGGATAGAGTGCGCAGGAAAGCAGAGAGGGCCAAATTGTCTGGGGCATTTGAAGGGGTTCCAGGAGGCAGTGAGAAGCAGCATCACTTTTCCCCGCTGGCACCTTTGCTGTGGCAGCAAAAGCTGGACGTTTGTCTTTTTTGCTCCAAACAGCGCCGAAAGTGAAAAAAGGTGCTTTTGAGGATAGCGTGCGCAGGAAAGCACAGAGGGCCAAATTGTCTGGGGCATTTGAAGGGGTTCCAGGAGGCAGTGAGAAGCAGCATCACTTTTCCCCGCTGGCACCTTTGCTGTGGCAGCAAAAGCTGGACGTTTGTCTTTTTTGCTCCAAACAGCGCCGAAAGTGAAAAAAGGTGCTTTTGAGGATAGACTTTTCAGGAAAGCAGAGAGGGCCAAATTGTCTGGGGCATTTGAAGGAGTTCCAGGAGGCAGTGAAAAGCAGCATCACTTTTCCCCGCTGGCACCTTTGCTGTGGCAGCAAAAGCTGGACGTTTATTTTTTGCTCCGGAGGGCGCCGAAAGTGAAAAAAGGTGCTTTTGAGGATAGCGTGCGCAGGAAAGCAGAGAGGGCCAAATTGTGTGGAGCATTTGAAGGGGTTCCAGGAGGCAGTGAGAAGCAGCATCACTTTTCCCCGCTGGCACCTTTGCTGTGGCAGCAAAAGCTGGACGTTTGTCTTTTTTGCTCCGGAGGGCGCCGAAAGTGAAAAAAGGTGCTTTTGAGGATAGAGTCCTCAGGAAAGCAGAGAGGGCCAAATTGTCTGGGGCATTTGAAGGGGTTCCAGGAGGCAGTGAGAAGCAGCATCACTTTTCCCCGCTGGCACCTTTGCTGTGGCAGCAAAAGCTGGACGTTTGTCTTTTTTGCTCCAAACAGCGCCGAAAGTGAAAAAAGGTGCTTTTGAGGATAGACTTTTCAGGAAAGCAGAGAGGGCCAAATTGTCTGGGGCATTTGAAGGGGTTCCAGGAGGCAGTGAGGACCAGCATCACTTTTCCCCGCTGGCACATTTGCTGTGGCAGCAAAAGCTGGACGTTTGTCTTTTTTGCTCCGGAGGGCGCCGAAAGTGAAAAAAGGTGCTTTTGAGGATAGAGTCCTCAGGAAAGCAGAGAGGGCCAAATTGTATGGGGCATTTGAAGGGGTTCCAGGAGGCAGTGAGAAGCAGCATCACTTTTCCCCGCTGGCACCTTTGCTGTGGCAGCAAAAGCTGGACGTTTGTCTTTTTTGCTCCAAACAGCGCCGAAAGTGAAAAAAGGTGCTTTTGAGGATAGAGTCCTCAGGAAAGCAGAGAGGGCCAAATTGTGTGGGGCATTTGAAGGGGTTCCAGGAGGCAGTGAGAAGCAGCATCACTTTTCCCCGCTGGCACCTTTGCTGTGGCAGCAAAAGCTGGACGTTTGTCTTTTTTGCTCCAAACAGCGCCGAAAATGAAAAAAGGTGCTTTTGAGGATAGAGTGCGCAGGAAAGCAGAGAGGGCCAAATTGTGTGGGGCATTTGAAGGGGTTCCAGGAGGCAGTGAGAAGCAGCATCACTTTTCCCCGCTGGCACCTTTGCTGTGGCAGCAAAAGCTGGACGTTTGTCTTTTTTGCTCCAAACAGCGCCGAAAGTGAAAAAAGGTGCTTTTGAGGATAGAGTGCGCAGGAAAGCAGAGAGGGCCAAATTGTGTGGGGCATTTGAAGGGGTTCCAGGAGGCAGTGAGAAGCAGCATCACTTTTCCCCGCTGGCACCTTTGCTGTGGCAGCAAAAGCTGGACGTTTGTCTTTTTTGCTCCAAACAGCGCCGAAAGTGAAAAAAGGTGCTTTTGAGGATAGAGTGCGCAGGAAAGCAGAGAGGGCCAAATTGTGTGGGGCATTTGAAGGGGTTCCAGGAGGCAGTGAGAAGCAGCATCACTTTTCCCCGCTGGCACCTTTGCTGTGGCAGCAAAAGCTGGACGTTTGTCTTTTTTGCTCCAAACAGCGCCGAAAGTGAAAAAAGGTGCTTTTGAGGATAGAGTGCGCAGGAAAGCAGAGAGGGCCAAATTGTCTGGGGCATTTGAAGGGGTTCCAGGAGGCAGTGAGAAGCAGCGTCACTTTTCCCCGCTGGCACCTTTGCTGTGGCAGCAAAAGCTGGACGTTTGTCTTTTTTGCTCCAAACAGCGCCGAAAGTGAAAAAAGGTGCTTTTGAGGATAGAGTGCGCAGGAAAGCAGAGAGGGCCAAATTGTGTGGGGCATTTGAAGGGGTTCCAGGAGGCAGTGAGAAGCAGCATCACTTTTCCCCGCTGGCACCTTTGCTGTGGCAGCAAAAGCTGGACGTTTGTCTTTTTTGCTCCAAACAGCGCCGAAAGTGAAAAAAGGTGCTTTTGAGGATAGACTTTTCAGGAAAGCAGAGAGGGCCAAATTGTGTGGGGCATTTGAAGGGGTTCCAGGAGGCAGTGAGAAGCAGCATCACTTTTCCCCGCTGGCACCTTTGCTGTGGCAGCAAAAGCTGGACGTTTGTCTTTTTTGCTCCAAACAGCGCCGAAAGTGAAAAAAGGTGCTTTTGAGGATAGACTTTTCAGGAAAGCAGAGAGGGCCAAATTGTCTGGGGCATTTGAAGAGGTTCCAGGAGGCAGTGAGAAGCAGCATCACTTTTCCCCGCTGGCACCTTTGCTGTGGCAGCAAAAGCTGGACGTTTGTCTTTTTTGCTCCGGAGGGCGCCGAAAGTGAAAAAAGGTGCTTTTGAGGATAGACTTTTCAGGAAAGCAGAGAGGGCCAAATTGTGTGGGGCATTTGAAGGGGTTCCAGGAGGCAGTGAGAAGCAGCATCACTTTTCCCCGCTGGCACCTTTGCTGTGGCAGCAAAAGCTGGACGTTTGTCTTTTTTGCTCCAAACAGCGGCGAAAGTGAAAAAAGGTGCTTTTGAGGATAGAGTGCGCAGGAAAGCAGAGAGGGCCAAATTGTGTGGGGCATTTGAAGGGGTTCCAGGAGGCAGTGAGAAGCAGCATCACTTTTCCCCGCTGGCACCTTTGCTGTGGCAGCAAAAGCTGGACGTTTGTCTTTTTTGCTCCAAACAGCGCCGAAAGTGAAAAAAGGTGCTTTTGAGGATAGCGTGCGCAGGAAAGCACAGAGGGCCAAATTGTCTGGGGCATTTGAAGGGGTTCCAGGAGGCAGTGAGAAGCAGCATCACTTTTCCCCGCTGGCACCTTTGCTGTGGCAGCAAAAGCTGGACGTTTGTCTTTTTTGCTCCAAACAGCGCCGAAAGTGAAAAAAGGTGCTTTTGAGGATAGACTTTTCAGGAAAGCAGAGAGGGCCAAATTGTCTGGGGCATTTGAAGGGGTTCCAGGAGGCAGTGAGAAGCAGCATCACTTTTCCCCGCTGGCACCTTTGCTGTGGCAGCAAAAGCTGGACGTTTATTTTTTGCTCCGGAGGGCGCCGAAAGTGAAAAAAGGTGCTTTTGAGGATAGCGTGCGCAGGAAAGCAGAGAGGGCCAAATTGTGTGGAGCATTTGAAGGGGTTCCAGGAGGCAGTGAGAAGCAGCATCACTTTTCCCCGCTGGCACCTTTGCTGTGGCAGCAAAAGCTGGACGTTTGTCTTTTTTGCTCCAAACAGCGCCGAAAGTGAAAAAAGGTGCTTTTGAGGATAGACTTTTCAGGAAAGCAGAGAGGGCCAAATTGTGTGGGGCATTTGAAGGGGTTCCAGGAGGCAGTGAGAAGCAGCGTCACTTTTCCCCGCTGGCACCTTTGCTGTGGCAGCAAAAGCTGGACGTTTGTCTTTTTTGCTCCAAACAGCGCCGAAAGTGAAAAAAGGTGCTTTTGAGGATAGACTTTTCAGGAAAGCAGAGAGGGCCAAATTGTCTGGGGCATTTGAAGGGGTTCCAGGAGGCAGTGAGGACCAGCATCACTTTTCCCCGCTGGCACCTTTGCTGTGGCAGCAAAAGCTGGACGTTTGTCTTTTTTGCTCCGGAGGGCGCCGAAAGTGAAAAAAGGTGCTTTTGAGGATAGCGTGCGCAGGAAATCAGAGAGGGCCAAATTGTGTGGGGCATTTGAAGGGGTTCCAGGAGGCAGTGAGAAGCAGCATCACTTTTCCCCGCTGGCACCTTTGCTGTGGCAGCAAAAGCTGGACGTTTGTCTTTTTGCTCCAAACAGCGCCGAAAATGAAAAAAGGTGCTTTTGAGGATAGAGTGCGCAGGAAAGCAGAGAGGGCCAAATTGTGTGGGGCATTTGAAGGGGTTCCAGGAGGCAGTGAGAAGCAGCATCACTTTTCCCCGCTGGCACCTTTGCTGTGGCAGCAAAAGCTGGACGTTTGTCTTTTTGGCTCCAAACACCGCCGAAGGTGAAAAAAGGTGCTTTTGAGGATAGAGTGCGCAGGAAAGCAGAGAGGGCCAAATTGTCTGGGGCATTTGAAGGGGTTCCAGGAGGCAGTGAGAAGCAGCATAACTTTTCCCCGCTGGCACCTTTGCTGTGGCAGCAAAAGCTGGACGTTTGTCTTTTTTGCTCCAAACAGCGCCGAAAGTGAAAAAAGGTGCTTTTGAGGATAGAGTCCTCAGGAAAGCAGAGAGGCCAAATTGTCTGGGGCATTTGAAGGGGTTCCAGGAGGCAGTGAGAAGCAGCATCACTTTTCCCCGCTGGCACCTTTGCTGTGGCAGCAAAAGCTGGACGTTTGTCTTTTTTGCTCCAAACAGCGCCGAAAGTGAAAAAGGTGCTTTTGAGGATAGCGTGCGCAGGAAAGCACAGAGGGCCAAATTGTCTGGGGCATTTGAAGGGGTTCCAGGAGGCAGTGAGAAGCAGCATCACTTTTCCCCGCTGGCACCTTTGCTGTGGCAGCAAAGCTGGACGTTTGTCTTTTTGCTCCAAACAGCGCCGAAAGTGAAAAAAGGTGCTTTTGAGGATAGAGTCCTCAGGAAAGCAGAGAGGGCCAAATTGTCTGGGGCATTTGAAGGGGTTCCAGGAGGCAGTGAGAAGCAGCATCACTTTTCCCCGCTGGCACCTTGCTGTGGCAGCAAAAGCTGGACGTTTGTCTTTTTTGCTCCAAACAGCGCCGAAAGTGAAAAAGGTGCTTTTGAGGATAGACTTTTCAGGAAAGCAGAGAGGCCAAATTGTCTGGGGCATTTGAAGGGGTTCCAGGAGGCAGTGAGGACCAGCATCACTTTTCCCCGCTGGCACCTTTGCTGTGGCAGCAAAAGCTGGACGTTTGTCTTTTTGCTCCGGAGGGCGCCGAAAGTGAAAAAAGGTGCTTTTGAGGATAGCGTGCGCAGGAAATCAGAGAGGGCCAAATTGTGTGGGGCATTTGAAGGGGTTCCAGGAGGCAGTGAGAAGCAGCATCACTTTTCCCCGCTGGCACCTTTGCTGTGGCAGCAAAAGCTGGACGTTTGTCTTTTTTGCTCCAAACAGCGCCGAAAGTGGAAAAAAGGTGCTTTTGAGGATAGAGTCCTCAGGAAAGCAGAGAGGGCCAAATTGTGTGGGGCATTTGAAGGGGTTCCAGGAGGCAGTGAGAAGCAGCATCACTTTTTCCCCGCTGGCACCTTTGCTGTGGCAGCAAAAGCTGGACGTTTGTCTTTTTTGCTCCAAACAGCGCCGAAAATGAAAAAAGGTGCTTTTGAGGATAGAGTGCGCAGGAAAGCAGAGAGGGCCAAATTGTGTGGGGCATTTGAAGGGGTTCCAGGAGGCAGTGAGAAGCAGCATCACTTTTCCCGCTGGCACCTTTGCTGTGGCAGCAAAAGCTGGACGTTTGTCTTTTGGCTCCAAACACCGCCGAAGGTGAAAAAAGGTGCTTTTGAGGATAGAGTGCGCAGGAAAGCAGAGAGGGCCAAATTGTCTGGGGCATTTGAAGGGGTTCCAGGAGGCAGTGAGAAGCAGCATAACTTTTCCCCGCTGGCACCTTTGCTGTGGCAGCAAAAGCTGGACGTTTGTCTTTTTTGCTCCAAACAGCGCCGAAAGTGAAAAAAGGTGCTTTTGAGGATAGAGTCCTCAGGAAAGCAGAGAGGGCCAAATTGTCTGGGGCATTTGAAGGGGTTCCAGGAGGCAGTGAGAAGCAGCATCACTTTTCCCCGCTGGCACCTTTGCTGTGGCAGCAAAAGCTGGACGTTTGTCTTTTTTGCTCCAAACAGCGCCGAAAGTGAAAAAAGGTGCTTTGAGGATAGCGTGCGCAGGAAAGCACAGAGGGCCAAATTGTCTGGGCATTTGAAGGGGTTCCAGGAGGCAGTGAGAAGCAGCATCACTTTTCCCCGCTGGCACCTTTGCTGTGGCAGCAAAAGCTGGACGTTTGTCTTTTTTGCTCCAAACAGCGCCGAAAGTGAAAAAAGGTGCTTTTGAGGATAGACTTTTCAGGAAAGCAGAGAGGGCCAAATTGTCTGGGGCATTTGAAGGGGTTCCAGGAGGCAGTGAGAAGCAGCATCACTTTTCCCCGCTGGCACCTTTGCTGTGGCAGCAAAAGCTGGACGTTTGTCTTTTTTACTCCAAACAGCGCCGAAAGTGAAAAAAGGTGCTTTTGAGGATAGAGTGCGCAGGAAAGCAGAGAGGCCAAATTGTGTGGGGCATTTGAAGGGGTTCCAGGAGGCAGTGAGAAGCAGCATCACTTTTCCCCGCTGGCACCTTTGCTGTGGCAGCAAAAGCTGGACGTTTGTCTTTTTTGCTCCAAACAGCGCCGAAAGTGAAAAAAGGTGCTTTTGAGGATAGAGTGCGCAGGAAAGCAGAGAGGGCCAAATTGTGTGGGGCATTTGAAGGGGTTCCAGGAGGCAGTGAGAAGCAGCGTCACTTTCCCCGCTGGCACCTTTGCTGTGGCAGCAAAAGCTGGACGTTTGTCTTTTTTGCTCCAAACAGCGCCGAAAGTGAAAAAAGGTGCTTTTGAGGATAGACTTTTCAGGAAAGCAGAGAGGCCAAATTGTCTGGGCATTTGAAGGGGTCCAGGAGGCAGTGAGAAGCAGCATCACTTTTCCCCGCTGGCACCTTTGCTGTGGCAGCAAAAGCTGGACATTTGTCTTTTTGCTCCAAACAGCGCCGAAAGTGAAAAAAGGTGCTTTTGAGGATAGAGTGCGCAGGAAAGCAGAGAGGGCCAAATTGTGTGGGGCATTTGAAGGGGTTCCAGGAGGCAGTGAGAAGCAGCATCACTTTTCCCCGCTGGCACCTTTGCTGTGGCAGCAAAAGCTGGACGTTTGTCTTTTTGGCTCCAAACACCGCCGAAGGTGAAAAAAGGTGCTTTTGAGGATAGAGTGCGCAGGAAAGCAGAGAGGGCCAAATTGTCTGGGGCATTTGAAGGGGTTCCAGGAGGCAGTGAGAAGCAGCATAACTTTTCCCCGCTGGCACCTTTGCTGTGGCAGCAAAAGCTGGACGTTTGTCTTTTTTGCTCCAAACAGCGCCGAAAGTGAAAAAAGGTGCTTTTGAGGATAGAGTCCTCAGGAAAGCAGAGAGGGCCAAATTGTCTGGGGCATTTGAAGGGGTTCCAGGAGGCAGTGAGAAGCAGCATCACTTTTCCCCGCTGGCACCTTTGCTGTGGCAGCAAAAGCTGGACGTTTGTCTTTTTTGCTCCAAACAGCGCCGAAAGTGAAAAAAAAGGTGCTTTTGAGGATAGCGTGCGCAGGAAAGCACAGAGGGCCAAATTGTCTGGGGCATTTGAAGGGGTTCCAGGAGGCAGTGAGAAGCAGCATCACTTTTCCCCGCTGGCACCTTTGCTGTGGCAGCAAAAGCTGGACGTTTGTCTTTTTTGCTCCAAACAGCGCCGAAAGTGAAAAAAGGTGCTTTTGAGGATAGAGTCCTCAGGAAGCAGAGAGGGCCAAATTGTCTGGGGCATTTGAAGGGGTTCCAGGAGGCAGTGAGAAGCAGCATCACTTTTCCCCGCTGGCACCTTTGCTGTGGCAGCAAAAGCTGGACGTTTTGTCTTTTTTGCTCCAAACAGCGCCGAAAGTGAAAAAAGGTGCTTTTGAGGATAGACTTTTCAGGAAAGCAGAGAGGGCCAAATTGTCTGGGGCATTTGAAGGGGTTCCAGGAGGCAGTGAGGACCAGCATCACTTTTCCCCGCTGGCACCTTTGCTGTGGCAGCAAAAGCTGGACGTTTGTCTTTTTTGCTCCGGAGGGCGCCGAAAGTGAAAAAAGGTGCTTTTGAGGATAGCGTGCGCAGGAAATCAGAGAGGGCCAAATTGTGTGGGGCATTTGAAGGGGTTCCAGGAGGCAGTGAGAAGCAGCATCACTTTTCCCCGCTGGCACCTTTGCTGTGGCAGCAAAGCTGGACGTTTGTCTTTTTGCTCCAACAGCGCCGAAAGTTGAAAAAAGGTGCTTTTGAGGATAGAGTCCTCAGGAAAGCAGAGAGGGCCAAATTGTGTGGGGCATTTGAAGGGGTTCCAGGAGGCAGTGAGAAGCAGCATCACTTTTCCCCGCTGGCACCTTTGCTGTGGCAGCAAAAGCTGGACGTTTGTCTTTTTTGCTCCAAACAGCGCCGAAAATGAAAAAAGGTGCTTTTGAGGGATAGAGTGCGCAGGAAAGCAGAGAGGGCCAAATTGTGTGGGGCATTTGAAGGGGTTCCAGGAGGCAGTGAGAAGCAGCATCACTTTTCCCCGCTGGCACCTTTGCTGTGGCAGCAAAAGCTGGACGTTTGTCTTTTTTGCTCCAAACAGCGCCGAAAGTGAAAAAAGGTGCTTTTGAGGATAGAGTGCGCAGGAAAGCAGAGAGGGCCAAATTGTCTGGGGCATTTGAAGGGGTTCCAGGAGGCAGTGAGAAGCAGCATCACTTTTCCCCGCTGGCACCTTTGCTGTGGCAGCAAAAGCTGGACGTTTGTCTTTTTTGCTCCAAACAGCGCCGAAAATGAAAAAAGGTGCTTTTGAGGATAGAGTGCGCAGGAAAGCAGAGAGGGCCAAATTGTGTGGGGCATTTGAAGGGGTTCCAGGAGGCAGTGAGAAGCAGCATCACTTTTCCCCGCTGGCACCTTTGCTGTGGCAGCAAAAGCTGGACGTTTGTCTTTTTGGCTCCAAACACCGCCGAAGGTGAAAAAAGGTGCTTTTGAGGATAGAGTGCGCAGGAAAGCAGAGAGGGCCAAATTGTCTGGGGCATTTGAAGGGGTTCCAGGAGGCAGTGAGAAGCAGCATAACTTTTCCCCGCTGGCACCTTTGCTGTGGCAGCAAAAGCTGGACGTTTGTCTTTTTTGCTCCAAACAGCGCCGAAAGTGAAAAAAGGTGCTTTTGAGGATAGAGTCCTCAGGAAAGCAGAGAGGGCCAAATTGTCTGGGGCATTTGAAGGGGTTCCAGGAGGCAGTGAGAAGCAGCATCACTTTTCCCCGCTGGCACCTTTGCTGTGGCAGCAAAAGCTGGACGTTTGTCTTTTTTGCTCCAAACAGCGCCGAAAGTGAAAAAAGGTGCTTTTGAGGATAGCGTGCGCAGGAAAGCACAGAGGGCCAAATTGTCTGGGGCATTTGAAGGGGTTCCAGGAGGCAGTGAGAAGCAGCATCACTTTTCCCCGCTGGCACCTTTGCTGTGGCAGCAAAAGCTGGACGTTTGTCTTTTTTGCTCCAAACAGCGCCGAAAGTGAAAAAAGGTGCTTTTGAGGATAGAGTCCTCAGGAAAGCAGAGAGGGCCAAATTGTCTGGGGCATTTGAAGGGGTTCCAGGAGGCAGTGAGAAGCAGCATCACTTTTCCCCGCTGGCACCTTTGCTGTGGCAGCAAAAGCTGGACGTTTGTCTTTTTTGCTCCAAACAGCGCCGAAAGTGAAAAAAGGTGCTTTTGAGGATAGAGTGCGCAGGAAAGCAGAGAGGGCCAAATTGTGTGGGGCATTTGAAGGGGTTCCAGGAGGCAGTGAGAAGCAGCATCACTTTTCCCCGCTGGCACCTTTGCTGTGGCAGCAAAAGCTGGACGTTTGTCTTTTTTGCTCCAAACAGCGCCGAAAGTGAAAAAAGGTGCTTTTGAGGATAGAGTGCGCAGGAAAGCAGAGAGGGCCAAATTGTGTGGGGCATTTGAAGGGGTTCCAGGAGGCAGTGAGAAGCAGCGTCACTTTTCCCCGCTGGCACCTTTGCTGTGGCAGCAAAAGCTGGACGTTTGTCTTTTTTGCTCCAAACAGCGCCGAAAGTGAAAAAAGGTGCTTTTGAGGATAGACTTTTCAGGAAAGCAGAGAGGGCCAAATTGTCTGGGGCATTTGAAGGGGTTCCAGGAGGCAGTGAGAAGCAGCATCACTTTTCCCCGCTGGCACCTTTGCTGTGGCAGCAAAAGCTGGACATTTGTCTTTTTTGCTCCAAACAGCGCCGAAAGTGAAAAAAGGTGCTTTTGAGGATAGAGTGCGCAGGAAAGCAGAGAGGGCCAAATTGTGTGGGGCATTTGAAGGGGTTCCAGGAGGCAGTGAGAAGCAGCATCACTTTTCCCCGCTGGCACCTTTGCTGTGGCAGCAAAAGCTGGACGTTTGTCTTTTTTGCTCCAAACAGCGCCGAAAATGAAAAAAGGTGCTTTTGAGGATAGAGTGCGCAGGAAAGCAGAGAGGGCCAAATTGTCTGGGGCATTTGAAGGGGTTCCAGGAGGCAGTGAGAAGCAGCATCACTTTTCCCCGCTGGCACCTTTGCTGTGGCAGCAAAAGCTGGACGTTTGTCTTTTTTGCTCCAAACAGCGCCGAAAGTGAAAAAAGGTGCTTTTGAGGATAGACTTTTCAGGAAAGCAGAGAGGGCCAAATTGTGTGGGGCATTTGAAGGGGTTCCAGGAGGCAGTGAGAAGCAGCATCACTTTTCCCCGCTGGCACCTTTGCTGTGGCAGCAAAAGCTGGACGTTTGTCTTTTTTGCTCCAAACAGCGCCGAAAGTGAAAAAAGGTGCTTTTGAGGATAGACTTTTCAGGAAAGCAGAGAGGGCCAAATTGTGTGGGGCATTTGAAGGGGTTCCAGGAGGCAGTGAGAAGCAGCATCACTTTTCCCCGCTGGCACCTTTGCTGTGGCAGCAAAAGCTGGACGTTTGTCTTTTTTGCTCCAAACAGCGCCGAAAGTGAAAAAAGGTGCTTTTGAGGATAGAGTCCTCAGGAAAGCAGAGAGGGCCAAATTGTGTGGGGCATTTGAAGGGGTTCCAGGAGGCAGTGAGAAGCAGCATCACTTTTCCCCGCTGGCACCTTTGCTGTGGCAGCAAAAGCTGGACGTTTGTCTTTTTTGCTCCAAACAGCGCCGAAAGTGAAAAAAGGTGCTTTTGAGGATAGAGTGCGCAGGAAAGCAGAGAGGGCCAAATTGTGTGGGGCATTTGAAGGGGTTCCAGGAGGCAGTGAGAAGCAGCATCACTTTTCCCCGCTGGCACCTTTGCTGTGGCAGCAAAAGCTGGACGTTTGTCTTTTTTGCTCCAAACAGCGCCGAAAGTGAAAAAAGGTGCTTTTGAGGCTATAGCGCGCAGGAAAGCAGAGAGGGCCAAATTGTGTGGGGCATTTGAAGGGGTTCCAGGAGGCAGTGAGAAGCAGCATCACTTTTCCCCGCTGGCACCTTTGCTGTGGCAGCAAAAGCTGGACGTTTGTCTTTTTTTGCTCCAAACAGCGGCGAAAGTGAAAAAAGGTGCTTTTGAGGCTAGAGTGCGCAGGAAAGCAGAGAGGGCCAAATTGTGTGGGGCATTTGAAGGGGTTCCAGGAGGCAGTGAGGACCAGCATCACTTTTCCCTGCTGGCACCTTTGCTGTGGCAGCAAAAGCTGGACGTTTTTCTTTCTTTGCTCAAAAGAGCGGCGAAAGTGAAAAAAGGTGCTTTTGAGGCTAGAGTGCGCAGGAAAGCAGAGAGGGCCAAATTGTGTGGGGCATTTGAAGGGGTTCCAGGAGGCAGTGAGAAGCAGCATCACTTTTCCCCGCTGGCACCTTTGCTGTGGCAGCAAAAGCTGGACGTTTTTCTTTCTTTGCTCAAAAGAGCGGCGAAAGTGAAAAAAGGTGCTTTTGAGGCTAGAGTGCGCAGGAAAGCAGAGAGGGCCAAATTGTGTGGGGCATTTGAAGGGGTTCCAGGAGGCAGTGAGGACCAGCATCACTTTTCCCCGCTGGCACCTTTGCTGTGGCAGCAAAAGCTGGACGTTTGTCTTTTTTTGCTCAAAACACCGGCGAAAGTGAAAAAAGGTGCTTTTGAGGCTAGAGTGCGCAAGAAAGCAGAGAGGGCCAAATTGTGTGGGGCATTTGAAGGGGTTCCAGGAGGCAGTGAGGACCAGCATCACTTTTCCCCGCTGGCACCTTTGCTGTGGCAGCAAAAGCTGGACGTTTGTCTTTTTTTGCTCAAAAGAGCGGCGAAAGTGAAAAAAGGTGCTTTTGAGGCTAGAGTGCGCAGGAAAGCAGAGAGGGCCAAATTGTGTAAGGCATTTGAAGGGGTTCCAGGAGGCAGTGAGGACCAGCATCACTTTTCCCCGCTGGCACCTTTGCTGTGGCAGCAAAAGCTGGACGTTTGTCTTTTTTTGCTCAAAACACCGGCGAAAGTGAAAAAAGGTGCTTTTGAGGCTAGAGTGCGCAAGAAAGCAGAGAGGGCCAAATTGTGTGGGGCATTTGAAGGGGTTCCAGGAGGCAGTGAGGACCAGCATCACTTTTCCCCGCTGGCACCTTTGCTGTGGCAGCAAAAGCTGGACGTTTGTCTTTTTTTGCTCAAAACACCGGCGAAAGTGAAAAAAGGTGCTTTTGAGGCTAGAGTGCGCAGGAAAGCAGAGAGGGCCAAATTGTGTGGGGCATTTGAAGGGGTTCCAGGAGGCAGTGAGGACCAGCATCACTTTTCCCCACTGGCACCTTTGCTGTGGCAGCAAAAGCTGGACGTTTGTCTTTTTTTGCTCCAAACAGCGGCGAAAGTGAAAAAAGGTGCTTTTGAGGATAGACTTTTCAGGAAAGCAGAGAGGGCCAAATTGTGTGGGGCATTTGAAGGGGTTCCAGGAGGCAGTGAGAAGCAGCATCACTTTTCCCCGCTGGCACCTTTGCTGTGGCAGCAAAAGCTGGACGTTTGTCTTTTTTGCTCCAAACAGCGCCGAAAATGAAAAAAGGTGCTTTTGAGGATAGAGTGCGCAGGAAGCAGAGAGGGCCAAATTGTGTGGGGCATTTGAAGGGGTTCCAGGAGGCAGTGAGAAGCAGCATCACTTTTCCCCGCTGGCACCTTTGCTGTGGCAGCAAAAGCTGGACGTTTGTCTTTTTTGCTCCAAACAGCGCCGAAAGTGAAAAAAGGTGCTTTTGAGGATAGAGTGCGCAGGAAAGCAGAGAGGGCCAAATTGTGTGGGGCATTTGAAGGGGTTCCAGGAGGCAGTGAGAAGCAGCATCACTTTTCCCCGCTGGCACCTTTGCTGTGGCAGCAAAAGCTGGACGTTTGTCTTTTTTGCTCCAAACAGCGCCGAAAGTGAAAAAAGGTGCTTTTGAGGATAGAGTGCGCACGAAAGCAGAGAGGGCCAAATTGTGTGGGGCATTTGAAGGGGTTCCAGGAGGCAGTGAGAAGCAGCATCACTTTTCCCCGCTGGCACCTTTGCTGTGGCAGCAAAAGCTGGACGTTTGTCTTTTTTGCTCCAAACAGCGCCGAAAGTGAAAAAAGGTGCTTTTGAGGATAGAGTGCGCACGAAAGCAGAGAGGGCCAAATTGTGTGGGGCATTTGAAGGGGTTCCAGGAGGCAGTGAGAAGCAGCATCACTTTTCCCCGCTGGCACCTTTGCTGTGGCAGCAAAAGCTGGACGTTTGTCTTTTTTGCTCCAAACAGCGCCGAAAGTGAAAAAAGGTGCTTTTGAGGATAGACTTTTCAGGAAAGCAGAGAGGGCCAAATTGTGTGGGGCATTTGAAGGGGTTCCAGGAGGCAGTGAGAAGCAGCATCACTTTTCCCCGCTGGCACCTTTGCTGTGGCAGCAAAAGCTGGACGTTTGTCTTTTTTGCTCCAAACAGCGGCGAAAGTGAAAAAAGGTGCTTTTGAGGATAGACTTTTCAGGAAAGCAGAGAGGGCCAAATTGTGTGGGGCATTTGAAGGGGTTCCAGGAGGCAGTGAGAAGCAGCATCACTTTTCCCCGCTGGCACCTTTGCTGTGGCAGCAAAACCTGGACGTTTGTCTTTTTTGCTCCAAACAGCGCCGAAAGTGAAAAAAGGTGCTTTTGAGGATAGCGTGCGCAGGAAAGCACAGAGGGCCAAATTGTCTGGGGCATTTGAAGGGGTTCCAGGAGGCAGTGAGAAGCAGCATCACTTTTCCCCGCTGGCACCTTTGCTGTGGCAGCAAAAGCTGGACGTTTGTCTTTTTTGCTCCAAACAGCGCCGAAAGTGAAAAAAGGTGCTTTTAAGGATAGACTTTTCAGGAAAGCAGAGAGGGCCAAATTGTCTGGGGCATTTGAAGGGGTTCCAGGAGGCAGTGAGAAGCAGCATCACTTTTCCCCGCTGGCACCTTTGCTGTGGCAGCAAAAGCTGGACGTTTTTCTTTCTTTGCTCAAAAGAGCGGCGAAAGTGAAAAAAGGTGCTTTTGAGGCTAGAGTGCGCAGGAAAGCAGAGAGGGCCAAATTGTGTGGGGCATTTGAAGGGGTTCCAGGAGGCAGTGAGGACCAGCATCACTTTTCCCCGCTGGCACCTTTGCTGTGGCAGCAAAAGCTGGACGTTTGTCTTTTTTTGCTCCGAACAGAGGCGAAAGTGAAAAAAGGTGCTTTTGAGGCTAGACTGCGCAAGAAAGCAGAGAGGGCCAAATTGTGTGGGGCATTTGAAGGGGTTCCAGGAGGCAGTGAGGACCAGCATCACTTTTCCCCGCTGGCACCTTTGCTGTGGCAGCAAAAGCTGGACGTTTGTCTTTTTTTGCTCAAAAGAGCGGCGAAAGTGAAAAAAGGTGCTTTTGAGGCTAGAGTGCGCAGGAAAGCAGAGAGGGCCAAATTGTGTAAGGCATTTGAAGGGGTTCCAGGAGGCAGTGAGGACCAGCATCACTTTTCCCCGCTGGCACCTTTGCTGTGGCAGCAAAAGCTGGACGTTTGTCTTTTTTTGCTCAAAACACCGGCGAAAGTGAAAAAAGGTGCTTTTGAGGCTAGAGTGCGCAAGAAAGCAGAGAGGGCCAAATTGTGTGGGGCATTTGAAGGGGTTCCAGGAGGCAGTGAGGACCAGCATCACTTTTCCCCGCTGGCACCTTTGCTGTGGCAGCAAAAGCTGGACGTTTGTCTTTTTTTGCTCAAAACACCGGCGAAAGTGAAAAAAGGTGCTTTTGAGGCTAGAGTGCGCAGGAAAGCAGAGAGGGCCAAATTGTGTGGGGCATTTGAAGGGGTTCCAGGAGGCAGTGAGGACCAGCATCACTTTTCCCCACTGGCACCTTTGCTGTGGCAGCAAAAGCTGGACGTTTGTCTTTTTTTGCTCCAAACAGCGGCGAAAGTGAAAAAAGGTGCTTTTGAGGATAGACTTTTCAGGAAAGCAGAGAGGGCCAAATTGTGTGGGGCATTTGAAGGGGTTCCAGGAGGCAGTGAGAAGCAGCATCACTTTTCCCCGCTGGCACCTTTGCTGTGGCAGCAAAAGCTGGACGTTTGTCTTTTTTGCTCCAAACAGCGCCGAAAATGAAAAAAGGTGCTTTTGAGGATAGAGTGCGCAGGAAGCAGAGAGGGCCAAATTGTGTGGGGCATTTGAAGGGGTTCCAGGAGGCAGTGAGAAGCAGCATCACTTTTCCCCGCTGGCACCTTTGCTGTGGCAGCAAAAGCTGGACGTTTGTCTTTTTTGCTCCAAACAGCGCCGAAAGTGAAAAAAGGTGCTTTTGAGGATAGAGTGCGCAGGAAAGCAGAGAGGGCCAAATTGTGTGGGGCATTTGAAGGGGTTCCAGGAGGCAGTGAGAAGCAGCATCACTTTTCCCCGCTGGCACCTTTGCTGTGGCAGCAAAAGCTGGACGTTTGTCTTTTTTGCTCCAAACAGCGCCGAAAGTGAAAAAAGGTGCTTTTGAGGATAGAGTGCGCACGAAAGCAGAGAGGGCCAAATTGTGTGGGGCATTTGAAGGGGTTCCAGGAGGCAGTGAGAAGCAGCATCACTTTTCCCCGCTGGCACCTTTGCTGTGGCAGCAAAAGCTGGACGTTTGTCTTTTTTGCTCCAAACAGCGCCGAAAGTGAAAAAAGGTGCTTTTGAGGATAGAGTGCGCACGAAAGCAGAGAGGGCCAAATTGTGTGGGGCATTTGAAGGGGTTCCAGGAGGCAGTGAGAAGCAGCATCACTTTTCCCCGCTGGCACCTTTGCTGTGGCAGCAAAAGCTGGACGTTTGTCTTTTTTGCTCCAAACAGCGCCGAAAGTGAAAAAAGGTGCTTTTGAGGATAGACTTTTCAGGAAAGCAGAGAGGGCCAAATTGTGTGGGGCATTTGAAGGGGTTCCAGGAGGCAGTGAGAAGCAGCATCACTTTTCCCCGCTGGCACCTTTGCTGTGGCAGCAAAAGCTGGACGTTTGTCTTTTTTGCTCCAAACAGCGGCGAAAGTGAAAAAAGGTGCTTTTGAGGATAGACTTTTCAGGAAAGCAGAGAGGGCCAAATTGTGTGGGGCATTTGAAGGGGTTCCAGGAGGCAGTGAGAAGCAGCATCACTTTTCCCCGCTGGCACCTTTGCTGTGGCAGCAAAACCTGGACGTTTGTCTTTTTTGCTCCAAACAGCGCCGAAAGTGAAAAAAGGTGCTTTTGAGGATAGCGTGCGCAGGAAAGCACAGAGGGCCAAATTGTCTGGGGCATTTGAAGGGGTTCCAGGAGGCAGTGAGAAGCAGCATCACTTTTCCCCGCTGGCACCTTTGCTGTGGCAGCAAAAGCTGGACGTTTGTCTTTTTTGCTCCAAACAGCGCCGAAAGTGAAAAAAGGTGCTTTTAAGGATAGACTTTTCAGGAAAGCAGAGAGGGCCAAATTGTCTGGGGCATTTGAAGGGGTTCCAGGAGGCAGTGAGAAGCAGCATCACTTTTCCCCGCTGGCACCTTTGCTGTGGCAGCAAAAGCTGGACGTTTATTTTTTGCTCCGGAGGGCGCCGAAAGTGAAAAAACGTGCTTTTGAGGATAGCGTGCGCAGGAAAGCAGAGAGGGCCAAATTGTGTGGAGCATTTGAAGGGGTTCCAGGAGGCAGTGAGAAGCAGCATCACTTTTCCCCGCTGGCACCTTTGCTGTGGCAGCAAAAGCTGGACGTTTGTCTTTTTTGCTCCAAACAGCGCCGAAAGTGAAAAAAGGTGCTTTTGAGGATAGACTTTTCAGGAAAGCAGAGAGGGCCAAATTGTGTGGGGCATTTGAAGGGGTTCCAGGAGGCAGTGAGAAGCAGCATCACTTTTCCCCGCTGGCACCTTTGCTGTGGCAGCAAAAGCTGGACGTTTGTCTTTTTTGCTCCAAACAGCGCCGAAAGTGAAAAAAGGTGCTTTTGAGGATAGACTTTTCAGGAAAGCAGAGAGGGCCAAATTGTCTGGGGCATTTGAAGGGGTTCCAGGAGGCAGTGAGGACCAGCATCACTTTTCCCCGCTGGCACCTTTGCTGTGGCAGCAAAAGCTGGACGTTTGTCTTTTTTGCTCCGGAGGGCGCCGAAAGTGAAAAAAGGTGCTTTTGAGGATAGCGTGCGCAGGAAATCAGAGAGGGCCAAATTGTGTGGGGCATTTGAAGGGGTTCCAGGAGGCAGTGAGAAGCAGCATCACTTTTCCCCGCTGGCACCTTTGCTGTGGCAGCAAAAGCTGGACGTTTGTCTTTTTTGCTCCAAACAGCGCCGAAAGTGAAAAAAGGTGCTTTTGAGGATAGAGTCCTCAGGAAAGCAGAGAGGGCCAAATTGTGTGGGGCATTTGAAGGGGTTCCAGGAGGCAGTGAGAAGCAGCATCACTTTTCCCCGCTGGCACCTTTGCTGTGGCAGCAAAAGCTGGACGTTTGTCTTTTTTGCTCCAAACAGCGCCGAAAATGAAAAAAGGTGCTTTTGAGGATAGAGTGCGCAGGAAAGCAGAGAGGGCCAAATTGTGTGGGGCATTTGAAGGGGTTCCAGGAGGCAGTGAGAAGCAGCATCACTTTTCCCCGCTGGCACCTTTGCTGTGGCAGCAAAAGCTGGACGTTTGTCTTTTTTGCTCCAAACAGCGCCGAAAGTGAAAAAAGGTGCTTTTGAGGATAGAGTGCGCAGGAAAGCAGAGAGGGCCAAATTGTGTGGGGCATTTGAAGGGGTTCCAGGAGGCAGTGAGAAGCAGCATCACTTTTCCCCGCTGGCACCTTTGCTGTGGCAGCAAAAGCTGGACGTTTGTCTTTTTTGCTCCAAACAGCGCCGAAAGTGAAAAAAGGTGCTTTTGAGGATAGAGTGCGCAGGAAAGCAGAGAGGGCCAAATTGTGTGGGGCATTTGAAGGGGTTCCAGGAGGCAGTGAGAAGCAGCATCACTTTTCCCCGCTGGCACCTTTGCTGTGGCAGCAAAAGCTGGACGTTTGTCTTTTTGGCTCCAAACACCGCCGAAGGTGAAAAAAGGTGCTTTTGAGGATAGAGTGCGCAGGAAAGCAGAGAGGGCCAAATTGTCTGGGGCATTTGAAGGGGTTCCAGGAGGCAGTGAGAAGCAGCATAACTTTTCCCCGCTGGCACCTTTGCTGTGGCAGCAAAAGCTGGACGTTTGTCTTTTTTGCTCCAAACAGCGCCGAAAGTGAAAAAAGGTGCTTTTGAGGATAGACTTTTCAGGAAAGCAGAGAGGGCCAAATTGTGTGGGGCATTTGAAGGGGTTCCAGGAGGCAGTGAGAAGCAGCATCACTTTCCCCCGCTGGCACCTTTGCTGTGGCAGCAAAAGCTGGACGTTTGTCTTTTTTGCTCCAAACAGCGCCGAAAGTGAAAAAAGGTGCTTTTGAGGATAGACTTTTCAGGAAAGCAGAGAGGGCCAAATTGTGTGGGGCATTTGAAGGGGTTCCAGGAGGCAGTGAGAAGCAGCATCACTTTTCCCCGCTGGCACCTTTGCTGTGGCAGCAAAAGCTGGACATTTGTCTTTTTTGCTCCAAACAGCGCCGAAAGTGAAAAAAGGTGCTTTTGAGGATAGAGTGCGCAGGAAAGCAGAGAGGGCCAAATTGTCTGGGGCATTTGAAGAGGTTCCAGGAGGCAGTGAGAAGCAGCATCACTTTTCCCCGCTGGCACCTTTGCTGTGGCAGCAAAAGCTGGACGTTTGTCTTTTTTGCTCCGGAGGGCGCCGAAAGTGAAAAAAGGTGCTTTTGAGGATAGACTTTTCAGGAAAGCAGAGAGGGCCAAATTGTGTGGGGCATTTGAAGGGGTTCCAGGAGGCAGTGAGAAGCAGCATCACTTTTCCCCGCTGGCACCTTTGCTGTGGCAGCAAAAGCTGGACGTTTGTCTTTTTTGCTCCAAACAGCGGCGAAAGTGAAAAAAGGTGCTTTTGAGGATAGACTTTTCAGGAAAGCAGAGAGGGCCAAATTGTGTGGGGCATTTGAAGGGGTTCCAGGAGGCAGTGAGAAGCAGCATCACTTTTCCCCGCTGGCACCTTTGCTGTGGCAGCAAAACCTGGACGTTTGTCTTTTTTGCTCCAAACAGCGCCGAAAGTGAAAAAAGGTGCTTTTGAGGATAGCGTGCGCAGGAAAGCACAGAGGGCCAAATTGTCTGGGGCATTTGAAGGGGTTCCAGGAGGCAGTGAGAAGCAGCATCACTTTTCCCCGCTGGCACCTTTGCTGTGGCAGCAAAAGCTGGACGTTTGTCTTTTTTGCTCCAAACAGCGCCGAAAGTGAAAAAAGGTGCTTTTGAGGATAGACTTTTCAGGAAAGCAGAGAGGGCCAAATTGTCTGGGGCATTTGAAGGGGTTCCAGGAGGCAGTGAGGACCAGCATCACTTTTCCCCGCTGGCACCTTTGCTGTGGCAGCAAAAGCTGGACGTTTGTCTTTTTTGCTCCAAACAGCGCCGAAAGTGAAAAAAGGTGCTTTTGAGGATAGACTTTTCAGGAAAGCAGAGAGGGCCAAATTGTGTGGGGCATTTGAAGGGGTTCGAGGAGGCAGTGAGGACCAGCATCACTTTTCCCCGCTGGCACCTTTGCTGTGGCAGCAAAAGCTGGACGTTTGTCTTTTTTGCTCCGGAGGGCGCCGAAAGTGAAAAAAGGTGCTTTTGAGGATAGAGTCCTCAGGAAAGCAGAGAGGGCCAAATTGTGTGGGGCATTTGAAGGGGTTCCAGGAGGCAGTGAGAAGCAGCATCACTTTTCCCCGCTGGCACCTTTGCTGTGGCAGCAAAAGCTGGACGTTTGTCTTTTTTGCTCCAAACAGCGCCGAAAATGAAAAAAGGTGCTTTTGAGGATAGACTTTTCAGGAAAGCAGAGAGGGCCAAATTGTGTGGGGCATTTGAAGGGGTTCCAGGAGGCAGTGAGAAGCAGCATCACTTTTCCCCGCTGGCACCTTTGCTGTGGCAGCAAAAGCTGGACGTTTGTCTTTTTTGCTCCGGAGGGCGCCGAAAGTGAAAAAAGGTGCTTTTGAGGATAGAGTCCTCAGGAAAGCAGAGAGGGCCAAATTGTCTGGGGCATTTGAAGGGGTTCCAGGAGGCAGTGAGAAGCAGCATCACTTTTCCCCGCTGGCACCTTTGCTGTGGCAGCAAAAGCTGGACGTTTGTCTTTTTTGCTCCAAACAGCGCCGAAAATGAAAAAAGGTGCTTTTGAGGATAGAGTGCGCAGGAAAGCAGAGAGGGCCAAATTGTGTGGGGCATTTGAAGGGGTTCCAGGAGGCAGTGAGAAGCAGCATCACTTTTCCCCGCTGGCACCTTTGCTGTGGCAGCAAAAGCTGGACGTTTGTCTTTTTTGCTCCAAACAGCGCCGAAAGTGAAAAAAGGTGCTTTTGAGGATAGAGTGCGCAGGAAAGCAGAGAGGGCCAAATTGTCTGGGGCATTTGAAGGGGTTCCAGGAGGCAGTGAGAAGCAGCATCACTTTTCCCCGCTGGCACCTTTGCTGTGGCAGCAAAAGCTGGACGTTTGTCTTTTTTGCTCCAAACAGCGCCGAAAGTGAAAAAAGGTGCTTTTGAGGATAGACTTTTCAGGAAAGCAGAGAGGGCCAAATTGTGTGGGGCATTTGAAGGGGTTCCAGGAGGCAGTGAGAAGCAGCATCACTTTTCCCCGCTGGCACCTTTGCTGTGGCAGCAAAAGCTGGACGTTTGTCTTTTTTGCTCCAAACAGCGCCGAAAGTGAAAAAAGGTGCTTTTGAGGATAGAGTGCGCAGGAAAGCAGAGAGGGCCAAATTGTCTGGGGCATTTGAAGAGGTTCCAGGAGGCAGTGAGAAGCAGCATCACTTTTCCCCGCTGGCACCTTTGCTGTGGCAGCAAAAGCTGGACGTTTGTCTTCTTTGCTCCTGAGGGCGCCGAAAGTGAAAAAAGGTGCTTTTGAGGATAGACTTTTCAGGAAAGCAGAGAGGGCCAAATTGTGTGGGGCATTTGAAGGGGTTCCAGGAGGCAGTGAGAAGCAGCATCACTTTTCCCCGCTGGCACCTTTGCTGTGGCAGCAAAAGCTGGACGTTTGTCTTTTTTGCTCCAAACAGCGGCGAAAGTGAAAAAAGGTGCTTTTGAGGATAGAGTGCGCAGGAAAGCAGAGAGGGCCAAATTGTGTGGGGCATTTGAAGGGGTTCCAGGAGGCAGTGAGAAGCAGCATCACTTTTCCCCGCTGGCACCTTTGCTGTGGCAGCAAAAGCTGGACGTTTGTCTTTTTTGCTCCAAACAGCGCCGAAAGTGAAAAAAGGTGCTTTTGAGGATAGCGTGCGCAGGAAAGCACAGAGGGCCAAATTGTCTGGGGCATTTGAAGGGGTTCCAGGAGGCAGTGAGAAGCAGCATCACTTTTCCCCGCTGGCACCTTTGCTGTGGCAGCAAAAGCTGGACGTTTGTCTTTTTTGCTCCAAACAGCGCCGAAAGTGAAAAAAGGTGCTTTTGAGGATAGACTTTTCAGGAAAGCAGAGAGGGCCAAATTGTCTGGGGCATTTGAAGGGGTTCCAGGAGGCAGTGAGAAGCAGCATCACTTTTCCCCGCTGGCACCTTTGCTGTGGCAGCAAAAGCTGGACGTTTATTTTTTGCTCCGGAGGGCGCCGAAAGTGAAAAAAGGTGCTTTTGAGGATAGCGTGCGCAGGAAAGCAGAGAGGGCCAAATTGTGTGGAGCATTTGAAGGGGTTCCAGGAGGCAGTGAGAAGCAGCATCACTTTTCCCCGCTGGCACCTTTGCTGTGGCAGCAAAAGCTGGACGTTTGTCTTTTTTGCTCCAAACAGCGCCGAAAGTGAAAAAAGGTGCTTTTGAGGATAGACTTTTCAGGAAAGCAGAGAGGGCCAAATTGTGTGGGGCATTTGAAGGGGTTCCAGGAGGCAGTGAGAAGCAGCGTCACTTTTCCCCGCTGGCACCTTTGCTGTGGCAGCAAAAGCTGGACGTTTGTCTTTTTTGCTCCAAACAGCGCCGAAAGTGAAAAAAGGTGCTTTTGAGGATAGACTTTTCAGGAAAGCAGAGAGGGCCAAATTGTCTGGGGCATTTGAAGGGGTTCCAGGAGGCAGTGAGGACCAGCATCACTTTTCCCCGCTGGCACCTTTGCTGTGGCAGCAAAAGCTGGACATTTGTCTTTTTTGCTCCAAACAGCGCCGAAAGTGAAAAAAGGTGCTTTTGAGGATAGAGTGCGCAGGAAAGCAGAGAGGGCCAAATTGTGTGGGGCATTTGAAGGGGTTCCAGGAGGCAGTGAGAAGCAGCATCACTTTTCCCCGCTGGCACCTTTGCTGTGGCAGCAAAAGCTGGACGTTTGTCTTTTTGGCTCCAAACACCGCCGAAGGTGAAAAAAGGTGCTTTTGAGGATAGAGTGCGCAGGAAAGCAGAGAGGGCCAAATTGTCTGGGGCATTTGAAGGGGTTCCAGGAGGCAGTGAGAAGCAGCATAACTTTTCCCCGCTGGCACCTTTGCTGTGGCAGCAAAAGCTGGACGTTTGTCTTTTTTGCTCCAAACAGCGCCGAAAGTGAAAAAAGGTGCTTTTGAGGATAGAGTCCTCAGGAAAGCAGAGAGGGCCAAATTGTCTGGGGCATTTGAAGGGGTTCCAGGAGGCAGTGAGAAGCAGCATCACTTTTCCCCGCTGGCACCTTTGCTGTGGCAGCAAAAGCTGGACGTTTGTCTTTTTTGCTCCAAACAGCGCCGAAAGTGAAAAAAGGTGCTTTTGAGGATAGCGTGCGCAGGAAAGCACAGAGGGCCAAATTGTCTGGGGCATTTGAAGGGGTTCCAGGAGGCAGTGAGAAGCAGCATCACTTTTCCCCGCTGGCACCTTTGCTGTGGCAGCAAAAGCTGGACGTTTGTCTTTTTTGCTCCAAACAGCGCCGAAAGTGAAAAAAGGTGCTTTTGAGGATAGACTTTTCAGGAAAGCAGAGAGGGCCAAATTGTCTGGGGCATTTGAAGGGGTTCCAGGAGGCAGTGAGAAGCAGCATCACTTTTCCCCGCTGGCACCTTTGCTGTGGCAGCAAAAGCTGGACGTTTATTTTTTGCTCCGGAGGGCGCCGAAAGTGAAAAAAGGTGCTTTTGAGGATAGCGTGCGCAGGAAAGCAGAGAGGGCCAAATTGTGTGGAGCATTTGAAGGGGTTCCAGGAGGCAGTGAGAAGCAGCATCACTTTTCCCCGCTGGCACCTTTGCTGTGGCAGCAAAAGCTGGACGTTTGTCTTTTTTGCTCCAAACAGCGCCGAAAGTGAAAAAAGGTGCTTTTGAGGATAGACTTTTCAGGAAAGCAGAGAGGGCCAAATTGTGTGGGGCATTTGAAGGGGTTCCAGGAGGCAGTGAGAAGCAGCGTCACTTTTCCCCGCTGGCACCTTTGCTGTGGCAGCAAAAGCTGGACGTTTGTCTTTTTTGCTCCAAACAGCGCCGAAAGTGAAAAAAGGTGCTTTTGAGGATAGACTTTTCAGGAAAGCAGAGAGGGCCAAATTGTCTGGGGCATTTGAAGGGGTTCCAGGAGGCAGTGAGGACCAGCATCACTTTTCCCCGCTGGCACCTTTGCTGTGGCAGCAAAAGCTGGACATTTGTCTTTTTTGCTCCAAACAGCGCCGAAAGTGAAAAAAGGTGCTTTTGAGGATAGAGTGCGCAGGAAAGCAGAGAGGGCCAAATTGTGTGGGGCATTTGAAGGGGTTCCAGGAGGCAGTGAGAAGCAGCATCACTTTTCCCCGCTGGCACCTTTGCTGTGGCAGCAAAAGCTGGACGTTTGTCTTTTTGGCTCCAAACACCGCCGAAGGTGAAAAAAGGTGCTTTTGAGGATAGAGTGCGCAGGAAAGCAGAGAGGGCCAAATTGTCTGGGGCATTTGAAGGGGTTCCAGGAGGCAGTGAGAAGCAGCATAACTTTTCCCCGCTGGCACCTTTGCTGTGGCAGCAAAAGCTGGACGTTTGTCTTTTTTGCTCCAAACAGCGCCGAAAGTGAAAAAAGGTGCTTTTGAGGATAGAGTCCTCAGGAAAGCAGAGAGGGCCAAATTGTGTGGGGCATTTGAAGGGGTTCCAGGAGGCAGTGAGAAGCAGCATCACTTTTCCCCGCTGGCACCTTTGCTGTGGCAGCAAAAGCTGGACGTTTGTCTTTTTTGCTCCAAACAGCGCCGAAAGTGAAAAAGGTGCTTTTGAGGATAGCGTGCGCAGGAAAGCACAGAGGGCCAAATTGTCTGGGGCATTTGAAGGGGGTTCCAGGAGGGCAGTGAGAAGCAGCATCACTTTTCCCCGCTGGCACCTTTGCTGTGGCAGCAAAAGCTGGACGTTTGTCTTTTTTGCTCCAAACAGCGCCGAAAGTGAAAAAAAGGTGCTTTTGAGGATAGAGTCCTCAGGAAAGCAGAGAGGGCCAAATTGTCTGGGGCATTTGAAGGGGTTCCAGGAGGCAGTGAGAAGCAGCATCACTTTTCCCCGCTGGCACCTTTGCTGTGGCAGCAAAAGCTGGACGTTTGTCTTTTTTGCTCCAAACAGCGCCGAAAGTGAAAAAAGGTGCTTTTGAGGATAGAGTGCGCAGGAAAGCAGAGAGGGCCAAATTGTGTGGGGCATTTGAAGGGGTTCCAGGAGGCAGTGAGAAGCAGCATCACTTTTCCCCGCTGGCACCTTTGCTGTGGCAGCAAAAGCTGGACGTTTGTCTTTTTTGCTCCAAACAGCCGCCGAAAGTGAAAAAAGGTGCTTTTGAGGATAGAGTGCGCAGGAAAGCAGAGAGGGCCAAATTGTGTGGGCATTTGAAGGGGTTCCAGGAGGCAGTGAGAAGCAGCGTCACTTTTCCCCGCTGGCACCTTTGCTGTGGCAGCAAAAGCTGGACGTTTGTCTTTTTTGCTCCAAACAGCGCCGAAAGTGAAAAAAGGTGCTTTTGAGGATAGACTTTTCAGGAAAGCAGAGAGGGCCAAATTGTCTGGGGCATTTGAAGGGGTTCCAGGAGGCAGTGAGAAGCAGCATCACTTTTCCCCGCTGGCACCTTTGCTGTGGCAGCAAAAGCTGGACGTTTGTCTTTTTTGCTCCAAACAGCGCCGAAAGTGAAAAAAGGTGCTTTTGAGGATAGAGTGCGCAGGAAAGCAGAGAGGGCCAAATTGTGTGGGGCATTTGAAGGGGTTCCAGGAGGCAGTGAGAAGCAGCATCACTTTTCCCCGCTGGCACCTTTGCTGTGGCAGCAAAAGCTGGACGTTTGTCTTTTTTGCTCCAAACAGCGCCGAAAATGAAAAAAGGTGCTTTTGAGGATAGAGTGCGCAGGAAAGCAGAGAGGGCCAAATTGTGTGGGGCATTTGAAGGGGTTCCAGGAGGCAGTGAGAAGCAGCATCACTTTTCCCCGCTGGCACCTTTGCTGTGGCAGCAAAAGCTGGACGTTTGTCTTTTTTGCTCCAAACAGCGCCGAAAGTGAAAAAAGGTGCTTTTGAGGATAGACTTTTCAGGAAAGCAGAGAGGGCCAAATTGTGTGGGGCATTTGAAGGGGTTCCAGGAGGCAGTGAGAAGCAGCATCACTTTTCCCCGCTGGCACCTTTGCTGTGGCAGCAAAAGCTGGACGTTTGTCTTTTTTGCTCCAAACAGCGCCGAAAGTGAAAAAAGGTGCTTTTGAGGATAGAGTCCTCAGGAAAGCAGAGAGGGCCAAATTGTGTGGGGCATTTGAAGGGGTTCCAGGAGGCAGTGAGAAGCAGCATCACTTTTCCCCGCTGGCACCTTTGCTGTGGCAGCAAAAGCTGGACGTTTGTCTTTTTTGCTCCAAACAGCGCCGAAAGTGAAAAAAGGTGCTTTTGAGGATAGAGTGCGCAGGAAAGCAGAGAGGGCCAAATTGTGTGGGGCATTTGAAGGGGTTCCAGGAGGCAGTGAGAAGCAGCATCACTTTTCCCCGCTGGCACCTTTGCTGTGGCAGCAAAAGCTGGACGTTTGTCTTTTTTGCTCCAAACAGCGCCGAAAGTGAAAAAAGGTGCTTTTGAGGCTATAGCGCGCAGGAAAGCAGAGAGGGCCAAATTGTGTGGGGCATTTGAAGGGGTTCCAGGAGGCAGTGAGAAGCAGCATCACTTTTCCCCGCTGGCACCTTTGCTGTGGCAGCAAAAGCTGGACGTTTGTCTTTTTTTGCTCCAAACAGCGGCGAAAGTGAAAAAAGGTGCTTTTGAGGCTAGAGTGCGCAGGAAAGCAGAGAGGGCCAAATTGTGTGGGGCATTTGAAGGGGTTCCAGGAGGCAGTGAGGACCAGCATCACTTTTCCCTGCTGGCACCTTTGCTGTGGCAGCAAAAGCTGGACGTTTTTCTTTCTTTGCTCAAAAGAGCGGCGAAAGTGAAAAAAGGTGCTTTTGAGGCTAGAGTGCGCAGGAAAGCAGAGAGGGCCAAATTGTGTGGGGCATTTGAAGGGGTTCCAGGAGGCAGTGAGAAGCAGCATCACTTTTCCCCGCTGGCACCTTTGCTGTGGCAGCAAAAGCTGGACGTTTTTCTTTCTTTGCTCAAAAGAGCGGCGAAAGTGAAAAAAGGTGCTTTTGAGGCTAGAGTGCGCAGGAAAGCAGAGAGGGCCAAATTGTGTGGGGCATTTGAAGGGGTTCCAGGAGGCAGTGAGGACCAGCATCACTTTTCCCCGCTGGCACCTTTGCTGTGGCAGCAAAAGCTGGACGTTTGTCTTTTTTTGCTCAAAACACCGGCGAAAGTGAAAAAAGGTGCTTTTGAGGCTAGAGTGCGCAAGAAAGCAGAGAGGGCCAAATTGTGTGGGGCATTTGAAGGGGTTCCAGGAGGCAGTGAGGACCAGCATCACTTTTCCCCGCTGGCACCTTTGCTGTGGCAGCAAAAGCTGGACGTTTGTCTTTTTTTGCTCCGAACAGAGGCGAAAGTGAAAAAAGGTGCTTTTGAGGCTAGACTGCGCAAGAAAGCAGAGAGGGCCAAATTGTGTGGGGCATTTGAAGGGGTTCCAGGAGGCAGTGAGGACCAGCATCACTTTTCCCCGCTGGCACCTTTGCTGTGGCAGCAAAAGCTGGACGTTTGTCTTTTTTTGCTCAAAACACCGGCGAAAGTGAAAAAAGGTGCTTTTGAGGCTAGAGTGCGCAGGAAAGCAGAGAGGGCCAAATTGTGTAAGGCATTTGAAGGGGTTCCAGGAGGCAGTGAGGACCAGCATCACTTTTCCCCGCTGGCACCTTTGCTGTGGCAGCAAAAGCTGGACGTTTGTCTTTTTTTGCTCAAAACACCGGCGAAAGTGAAAAAAGGTGCTTTTGAGGCTAGAGTGCGCAAGAAAGCAGAGAGGGCCAAATTGTGTGGGGCATTTGAAGGGGTTCCAGGAGGCAGTGAGGACCAGCATCACTTTTCCCCGCTGGCACCTTTGCTGTGGCAGCAAAAGCTGGACGTTTGTCTTTTTTTGCTCAAAACACCGGCGAAAGTGAAAAAAGGTGCTTTTGAGGCTAGAGTGCGCAGGAAAGCAGAGAGGGCCAAATTGTGTGGGGCATTTGAAGGGGTTCCAGGAGGCAGTGAGGACCAGCATCACTTTTCCCCACTGGCACCTTTGCTGTGGCAGCAAAAGCTGGACGTTTGTCTTTTTTTGCTCCAAACAGCGGCGAAAGTGAAAAAAGGTGCTTTTGAGGATAGACTTTTCAGGAAAGCAGAGAGGGCCAAATTGTCTGGGGCATTTGAAGGGGTTCCAGGAGGCAGTGAGGACCAGCATCACTTTTCCCCGCTGGCACCTTTGCTGTGGCAGCAAAAGCTGGACGTTTGTCTTTTTTGCTCTGGAGGGCGCCGAAAGGGAAAAAAAGGAGCTTTTGAGGATAGCGTGCGCAGGAAATCAGAGAGGGCCAAATTGTGTGGGGCATTTGAAGGGGTTCCAGGAGGCAGTGAGAAGCAGCATCACTTTTCCCCGCTGGCACCTTTGCTGTGGCAGCAAAAGCTGGACGTTTGTCTTTTTTGCTCCAAACAGCGCCGAAAATGAAAAAAGGTGCTTTTGAGGATAGAGTGCGCAGGAAGCAGAGAGGGCCAAATTGTGTGGGGCATTTGAAGGGGTTCCAGGAGGCAGTGAGAAGCAGCATCACTTTTCCCCGCTGGCACCTTTGCTGTGGCAGCAAAAGCTGGACGTTTGTCTTTTTTGCTCCAAACAGCGCCGAAAATGAAAAAAGGTGCTTTTGAGGATAGAGTGCGCAGGAAAGCAGAGAGGGCCAAATTGTGTGGGGCATTTGAAGGGGTTCCAGGAGGCAGTGAGAAGCAGCATCACTTTTCCCCGCTGGCACCTTTGCTGTGGCAGCAAAAGCTGGACGTTTGTCTTTTTTGCTCCAAACAGCGCCGAAAGTGAAAAAAGGTGCTTTTGAGGATAGACTTTTCAGGAAAGCAGAGAGGGCCAAATTGTGTGGGGCATTTGAAGGGGTTCCAGGAGGCAGTGAGAAGCAGCATCACTTTTCCCCGCTGGCACCTTTGCTGTGGCAGCAAAAGCTGGACGTTTGTCTTTTTTGCTCCAAACAGCGCCGAAAGTGAAAAAAGGTGCTTTTGAGGATAGAGTCCTCAGGAAAGCAGAGAGGGCCAAATTGTGTGGGGCATTTGAAGGGGTTCCAGGAGGCAGTGAGAAGCAGCATCACTTTTCCCCGCTGGCACCTTTGCTGTGGCAGCAAAAGCTGGACGTTTGTCTTTTTTGCTCCAAACAGCGCCGAAAGTGAAAAAAGGTGCTTTTGAGGATAGAGTGCGCAGGAAAGCAGAGAGGGCCAAATTGTGTGGGGCATTTGAAGGGGTTCCAGGAGGCAGTGAGAAGCAGCATCACTTTTCCCCGCTGGCACCTTTGCTGTGGCAGCAAAAGCTGGACGTTTGTCTTTTTTGCTCCAAACAGCGCCGAAAGTGAAAAAAGGTGCTTTTGAGGCTATAGCGCGCAGGAAAGCAGAGAGGGCCAAATTGTGTGGGGCATTTGAAGGGGTTCCAGGAGGCAGTGAGAAGCAGCATCACTTTTCCCCGCTGGCACCTTTGCTGTGGCAGCAAAAGCTGGACGTTTGTCTTTTTTTGCTCCAAACAGCGGCGAAAGTGAAAAAAGGTGCTTTTGAGGCTAGAGTGCGCAGGAAAGCAGAGAGGGCCAAATTGTGTGGGGCATTTGAAGGGGTTCCAGGAGGCAGTGAGGACCAGCATCACTTTTCCCTGCTGGCACCTTTGCTGTGGCAGCAAAAGCTGGACGTTTTTCTTTCTTTGCTCAAAAGAGCGGCGAAAGTGAAAAAAGGTGCTTTTGAGGCTAGAGTGCGCAGGAAAGCAGAGAGGGCCAAATTGTGTGGGGCATTTGAAGGGGTTCCAGGAGGCAGTGAGAAGCAGCATCACTTTTCCCCGCTGGCACCTTTGCTGTGGCAGCAAAAGCTGGACGTTTTTCTTTCTTTGCTCAAAAGAGCGGCGAAAGTGAAAAAAGGTGCTTTTGAGGCTAGAGTGCGCAGGAAAGCAGAGAGGGCCAAATTGTGTGGGGCATTTGAAGGGGTTCCAGGAGGCAGTGAGGACCAGCATCACTTTTCCCCGCTGGCACCTTTGCTGTGGCAGCAAAAGCTGGACGTTTGTCTTTTTTTGCTCAAAACACCGGCGAAAGTGAAAAAAGGTGCTTTTGAGGCTAGAGTGCGCAAGAAAGCAGAGAGGGCCAAATTGTGTGGGGCATTTGAAGGGGTTCCAGGAGGCAGTGAGGACCAGCATCACTTTTCCCCGCTGGCACCTTTGCTGTGGCAGCAAAAGCTGGACGTTTGTCTTTTTTTGCTCCGAACAGAGGCGAAAGTGAAAAAAGGTGCTTTTGAGGCTAGACTGCGCAAGAAAGCAGAGAGGGCCAAATTGTGTGGGGCATTTGAAGGGGTTCCAGGAGGCAGTGAGGACCAGCATCACTTTTCCCCGCTGGCACCTTTGCTGTGGCAGCAAAAGCTGGACGTTTGTCTTTTTTTGCTCAAAACACCGGCGAAAGTGAAAAAAGGTGCTTTTGAGGCTAGAGTGCGCAGGAAAGCAGAGAGGGCCAAATTGTGTAAGGCATTTGAAGGGGTTCCAGGAGGCAGTGAGGACCAGCATCACTTTTCCCCGCTGGCACCTTTGCTGTGGCAGCAAAAGCTGGACGTTTGTCTTTTTTTGCTCAAAACACCGGCGAAAGTGAAAAAAGGTGCTTTTGAGGCTAGAGTGCGCAAGAAAGCAGAGAGGGCCAAATTGTGTGGGGCATTTGAAGGGGTTCCAGGAGGCAGTGAGGACCAGCATCACTTTTCCCCGCTGGCACCTTTGCTGTGGCAGCAAAAGCTGGACGTTTGTCTTTTTTTGCTCAAAACACCGGCGAAAGTGAAAAAAGGTGCTTTTGAGGCTAGAGTGCGCAGGAAAGCAGAGAGGGCCAAATTGTGTGGGGCATTTGAAGGGGTTCCAGGAGGCAGTGAGGACCAGCATCACTTTTCCCCACTGGCACCTTTGCTGTGGCAGCAAAAGCTGGACGTTTGTCTTTTTTTGCTCCAAACAGCGGCGAAAGTGAAAAAAGGTGCTTTTGAGGATAGACTTTTCAGGAAAGCAGAGAGGGCCAAATTGTCTGGGGCATTTGAAGGGGTTCCAGGAGGCAGTGAGGACCAGCATCACTTTTCCCCGCTGGCACCTTTGCTGTGGCAGCAAAAGCTGGACGTTTGTCTTTTTTGCTCTGGAGGGCGCCGAAAGGGAAAAAAAGGAGCTTTTGAGGATAGCGTGCGCAGGAAATCAGAGAGGGCCAAATTGTGTGGGGCATTTGAAGGGGTTCCAGGAGGCAGTGAGAAGCAGCATCACTTTTCCCCGCTGGCACCTTTGCTGTGGCAGCAAAAGCTGGACGTTTGTCTTTTTTGCTCCAAACAGCGCCGAAAGTGAAAAAAGGTGCTTTTGAGGCTATAGCGCGCAGGAAAGCAGAGAGGGCCAAATTGTGTGGGGCATTTGAAGGGGTTCCAGGAGGCAGTGAGAAGCAGCATCACTTTTCCCCGCTGGCACCTTTGCTGTGGCAGCAAAAGCTGGACGTTTGTCTTTTTTGCTCCAAACAGCGCCGAAAGTGAAAAAAGGTGCTTTTGAGGCTATAGCGCGCAGGAAAGCAGAGAGGGCCAAATTGTGTGGGGCATTTGAAGGGGTTCCAGGAGGCAGTGAGAAGCAGCATCACTTTTCCCCGCTGGCACCTTTGCTGTGGCAGCAAAAGCTGGACGTTTGTCTTTTTTTGCTCCAAACAGCGGCGAAAGTGAAAAAAGGTGCTTTTGAGGCTAGAGTGCGCAGGAAAGCAGAGAGGGCCAAATTGTGTGGGGCATTTGAAGGGGTTCCAGGAGGCAGTGAGGACCAGCATCACTTTTCCCTGCTGGCACCTTTGCTGTGGCAGCAAAAGCTGGACGTTTTTCTTTCTTTGCTCAAAAGAGCGGCGAAAGTGAAAAAAGGTGCTTTTGAGGCTAGAGTGCGCAGGAAAGCAGAGAGGGCCAAATTGTGTGGGGCATTTGAAGGGGTTCCAGGAGGCAGTGAGAAGCAGCATCACTTTTCCCCGCTGGCACCTTTGCTGTGGCAGCAAAAGCTGGACGTTTTTCTTTCTTTGCTCAAAAGAGCGGCGAAAGTGAAAAAAGGTGCTTTTGAGGCTAGAGTGCGCAGGAAAGCAGAGAGGGCCAAATTGTGTGGGGCATTTGAAGGGGTTCCAGGAGGCAGTGAGGACCAGCATCACTTTTCCCCGCTGGCACCTTTGCTGTGGCAGCAAAAGCTGGACGTTTGTCTTTTTTTGCTCAAAACACCGGCGAAAGTGAAAAAAGGTGCTTTTGAGGCTAGAGTGCGCAAGAAAGCAGAGAGGGCCAAATTGTGTGGGGCATTTGAAGGGGTTCCAGGAGGCAGTGAGGACCAGCATCACTTTTCCCCGCTGGCACCTTTGCTGTGGCAGCAAAAGCTGGACGTTTGTCTTTTTTTGCTCCGAACAGAGGCGAAAGTGAAAAAAGGTGCTTTTGAGGCTAGACTGCGCAAGAAAGCAGAGAGGGCCAAATTGTGTGGGGCATTTGAAGGGGTTCCAGGAGGCAGTGAGGACCAGCATCACTTTTCCCCGCTGGCACCTTTGCTGTGGCAGCAAAAGCTGGACGTTTGTCTTTTTTTGCTCAAAACACCGGCGAAAGTGAAAAAAGGTGCTTTTGAGGCTAGAGTGCGCAGGAAAGCAGAGAGGGCCAAATTGTGTAAGGCATTTGAAGGGGTTCCAGGAGGCAGTGAGGACCAGCATCACTTTTCCCCGCTGGCACCTTTGCTGTGGCAGCAAAAGCTGGACGTTTGTCTTTTTTTGCTCAAAACACCGGCGAAAGTGAAAAAAGGTGCTTTTGAGGCTAGAGTGCGCAAGAAAGCAGAGAGGGCCAAATTGTGTGGGGCATTTGAAGGGGTTCCAGGAGGCAGTGAGGACCAGCATCACTTTTCCCCGCTGGCACCTTTGCTGTGGCAGCAAAAGCTGGACGTTTGTCTTTTTTTTGCTCAAAACACCGGCGAAAGTGAAAAAAGGTGCTTTTGAGGCTAGAGTGCGCAGGAAAGCAGAGAGGGCCAAATTGTGTGGGGCATTTGAAGGGGTTCCAGGAGGCAGTGAGGACCAGCATCACTTTTCCCCACTGGCACCTTTGCTGTGGCAGCAAAAGCTGGACGTTTGTCTTTTTTTGCTCCAAACAGCGGCGAAAGTGAAAAAAGGTGCTTTTGAGGATAGACTTTTCAGGAAAGCAGAGAGGGCCAAATTGTCTGGGGCATTTGAAGGGGTTCCAGGAGGCAGTGAGGACCAGCATCACTTTTCCCCGCTGGCACCTTTGCTGTGGCAGCAAAAGCTGGACGTTTGTCTTTTTTGCTCTGGAGGGCGCCGAAAGGGAAAAAAAGGAGCTTTTGAGGATAGCGTGCGCAGGAAATCAGAGAGGGCCAAATTGTGTGGGGCATTTGAAGGGGTTCCAGGAGGCAGTGAGAAGCAGCATCACTTTTCCCCGCTGGCACCTTTGCTGTGGCAGCAAAAGCTGGACGTTTGTCTTTTTTGCTCCAAACAGCGCCGAAAGTGAAAAAAGGTGCTTTTGAGGCTATAGCGCGCAGGAAAGCAGAGAGGGCCAAATTGTGTGGGGCATTTGAAGGGGTTCCAGGAGGCAGTGAGAAGCAGCATCACTTTTCCCCGCTGGCACCTTTGCTGTGGCAGCAAAAGCTGGACGTTTGTCTTTTTTTGCTCCAAACAGCGGCGAAAGTGAAAAAAGGTGCTTTTGAGGCTAGAGTGCGCAGGAAAGCAGAGAGGGCCAAATTGTGTGGGGCATTTGAAGGGGTTCCAGGAGGCAGTGAGGACCAGCATCACTTTTCCCTGCTGGCACCTTTGCTGTGGCAGCAAAAGCTGGACGTTTTTCTTTCTTTGCTCAAAAGAGCGGCGAAAGTGAAAAAAGGTGCTTTTGAGGCTAGAGTGCGCAGGAAAGCAGAGAGGGCCAAATTGTGTGGGGCATTTGAAGGGGTTCCAGGAGGCAGTGAGAAGCAGCATCACTTTTCCCCGCTGGCACCTTTGCTGTGGCAGCAAAAGCTGGACGTTTTTCTTTCTTTGCTCAAAAGAGCGGCGAAAGTGAAAAAAGGTGCTTTTGAGGCTAGAGTGCGCAGGAAAGCAGAGAGGGCCAAATTGTGTGGGGCATTTGAAGGGGTTCCAGGAGGCAGTGAGGACCAGCATCACTTTTCCCCGCTGGCACCTTTGCTGTGGCAGCAAAAGCTGGACGTTTGTCTTTTTTTGCTCAAAACACCGGCGAAAGTGAAAAAAGGTGCTTTTGAGGCTAGAGTGCGCAGGAAAGCAGAGAGGGCCAAATTGTGTGGGGCATTTGAAGGGGTTCCAGGAGGCAGTGAGGACCAGCATCACTTTTCCCCGCTGGCACCTTTGCTGTGGCAGCAAAAGCTGGACGTTTGTCTTTTTTTGCTCCGAACAGAGGCGAAAGTGAAAAAAGGTGCTTTTGAGGCTAGAGTGCGCAAGAAAGCAGAGAGGGCCAAATTGTGTGGGGCATTTGAAGGGGTTCCAGGAGGCAGTGAGGACCAGCATCACTTTTCCCCGCTGGCACCTTTGCTGTGGCAGCAAAAGCTGGACGTTTGTCTTTTTTTGCTCAAAAGAGCGGCGAAAGTGAAAAAAGGTGCTTTTGAGGCTAGAGTGCGCAGGAAAGCAGAGAGGGCCAAATTGTGTAAGGCATTTGAAGGGGTTCCAGGAGGCAGTGAGGACCAGCATCACTTTTCCCCGCTGGCACCTTTGCTGTGGCAGCAAAAGCTGGACGTTTGTCTTTTTTGCTCTGGAGGGCGCCGAAAGGGAAAAAAAGGTGCTTTTGAGGATAGCGTGCGCAGGAAATCAGAGAGGGCCAAATTGTGTGGGGCATTTGAAGGGGTTCCAGGAGGCAGTGAGAAGCAGCATCACTTTTCCCCGCTGGCACCTTTGCTGTGGCAGCAAAAGCTGGACGTTTGTCTTTTTTGCTCCAAACAGCGCCGAAAATGAAAAAAGGTGCTTTTGAGGATAGAGTGCGCAGGAAGCAGAGAGGGCCAAATTGTGTGGGGCATTTGAAGGGGTTCCAGGAGGCAGTGAGAAGCAGCATCACTTTTCCCCGCTGGCACCTTTGCTGTGGCAGCAAAAGCTGGACGTTTGTCTTTTTTGCTCCAAACAGCGCCGAAAGTGAAAAAAGGTGCTTTTGAGGATAGAGTGCGCAGGAAAGCAGAGAGGGCCAAATTGTGTGGGGCATTTGAAGGGGTTCCAGGAGGCAGTGAGAAGCAGCATCACTTTTCCCCGCTGGCACCTTTGCTGTGGCAGCAAAAGCTGGACGTTTGTCTTTTTTGCTCCAAACAGCGCCGAAAGTGAAAAAAGGTGCTTTTGAGGATAGAGTGCGCACGAAAGCAGAGAGGGCCAAATTGTGTGGGGCATTTGAAGGGGTTCCAGGAGGCAGTGAGAAGCAGCATCACTTTTCCCCGCTGGCACCTTTGCTGTGGCAGCAAAAGCTGGACGTTTGTCTTTTTTGCTCCAAACAGCGCCGAAAGTGAAAAAAGGTGCTTTTGAGGATAGAGTGCGCAGGAAAGCAGAGAGGGCCAAATTGTGTGGGGCATTTGAAGGGGTTCCAGGAGGCAGTGAGAAGCAGCATCACTTTTCCCCGCTGGCACCTTTGCTGTGGCAGCAAAAGCTGGACGTTTGTCTTTTTTGCTCCAAACAGCGCCGAAAGTGAAAAAAGGTGCTTTTGAGGATAGAGTCCTCAGGAAAGCAGAGAGGGCCAAATTGTGTGGGGCATTTGAAGGGGTTCCAGGAGGCAGTGAGAAGCAGCATCACTTTTCCCCGCTGGCACCTTTGCTGTGGCAGCAAAAGCTGGACGTTTGTCTTTTTTGCTCCAAACAGCGCCGAAAGTGAAAAAAGGTGCTTTTGAGGATAGAGTCCTCAGGAAAGCAGAGAGGGCCAAATTGTGTGGGGCATTTGAAGGGGTTCCAGGAGGCAGTGAGAAGCAGCATCACTTTTCCCCGCTGGCACCTTTGCTGTGGCAGCAAAAGCTGGACGTTTGTCTTTTTTGCTCCAAACAGCGCCGAAAATGAAAAAAGGTGCTTTTGAGGATAGAGTGCGCAGGAAAGCAGAGAGGGCCAAATTGTGTGGGGCATTTGAAGGGGTTCCAGGAGGCAGTGAGAAGCAGCATCACTTTTCCCCGCTGGCACCTTTGCTGTGGCAGCAAAAGCTGGACGTTTGTCTTTTTTGCTCCAAACAGCGCCGAAAGTGAAAAAAGGTGCTTTTGAGGATAGAGTGCGCAGGAAAGCAGAGAGGGCCAAATTGTGTGGGGCATTTGAAGGGGTTCCAGGAGGCAGTGAGAAGCAGCATCACTTTTCCCCGCTGGCACCTTTGCTGTGGCAGCAAAAGCTGGACGTTTGTCTTTTTTGCTCCAAACAGCGGCGAAAGTGAAAAAAGGTGCTTGTGAGGATAGACTTTTCAGGAAAGCAGAGAGGGCCAAATTGTGTGGGGCATTTGAAGGGGTTCCAGGAGGCAGTGAGAAGCAGCATCACTTTTCCCCGCTGGCACCTTTGCTGTGGCAGCAAAAGCTGGACGTTTGTCTTTTTTGCTCCAAACAGCGCCGAAAGTGAAAAAAGGTGCTTTTGAGGATAGAGTCCTCAGGAAAGCAGAGAGGACCAAATTGTGTGGGGCATTTGAAGGGGTTCCAGGAGGCAGTGAGAAGCAGCATCACTTTTCCCCGCTGGCACCTTTGCTGTGGCAGCAAAAGCTGGACGTTTGTCTTTTTTGCTCCAAACAGCGCCGAAAGTGAAAAAAGGTGCTTTTGAGGATAGACTTTTCAGGAAAGCAGAGAGGGCCAAATTGTGTGGGGCATTTGAAGGAGTTCCAGGAGGCAGTGAGAAGCAGCATCACTTTTCCCCGCTGGCACCTTTGCTGTGGCAGCAAAAGCTGGACGTTTGTCTTTTTTGCTCCAAACAGCGCCGAAAGTGAAAAAAGGTGCTTTTGAGGATAGCGTGCGCAGGAAAGCACAGAGGGCCAAATTGTGTGGGGCATTTGAAGGGGTTCCAGGAGGCAGTGAGAAGCAGCATCACTTTTCCCCGCTGGCACCTTTGCTGTGGCAGCAAAAGCTGGACGTTTGTCTTTTTTGCTCCAAACAGCGCCGAAAGTGAAAAAAGGTGCTTTTGAGGATAGACTTTTCAGGAAAGCAGAGAGGGCCAAATTGTGTGGGGCATTTGAAGGAGTTCCAGGAGGCAGTGAGAAGCAGCATCACTTTTCCCCGCTGGCACCTTTGCTGTGGCAGCAAAAGCTGGACGTTTGTCTTTTTTGCTCCAAACAGCGCCGAAAGTGAAAAAAGGTGCTTTTGAGGATAGAGTGCGCAGGAAAGCAGAGAGGGCCAAATTGTCTGGGGCATTTGAAGGGGTTCCAGGAGGCAGTGAGAAGCAGCATCACTTTTCCCCGCTGGCACCTTTGCTGTGGCAGCAAAAGCTGGACGTTTGTCTTTTTTGCTCCAAACAGCGCCGAAAGTGAAAAAAGGTGCTTTTGAGGATAGAGTGCGCAGGAAAGCAGAGAGGGCCAAATTGTCTGGGGCATTTGAAGGGGTTCCAGGAGGCAGTGAGGACCAGCATCACTTTTCCCCGCTGGCACCTTTGCTGTGGCAGCTAAAGCTGGACGTTTGTCTTTTTTGCTCCAAACAGCGCCGAAAATGAAAAAAGGTGCTTTTGAGGATAGAGTGCGCAGGAAAGCAGAGAGGGCCAAATTGTCTGGGGCATTTGAAGGGGTTCCAGGAGGCAGTGAGAAGCAGCATCACTTTTCCCCGCTGGCACCTTTGCTGTGGCAGCAAAAGCTGGACGTTTGTCTTTTTGCTCCAAACAGCGCCGAAAGTGAAAAAAGGTGCTTTTGAGGATAGCGTGCGCAGGAAAGCAGAGAGGGCCAAATTGTGTGGGGCATTTGAAGGGGTTACAGGAGGCAGTGAGAAGCAGCATCACTTTTCCCCGCTGGCACCTTTGCTGTGGCAGCAAAAGCTGGACGTTTGTCTTTTTTTGCTCCAAACAGCGGCGAAAGTGAAAAAAGGTGCTTTTGAGGCTAGAGTGCGCAGGAAAGCAGAGAGGGCCAAATTGTGTGGGGCATTTGAAGGGGTTCCAGGAGGCAGTGAGGACCAGCATCACTTTTCCCCGCTGGCACCTTTGCTGTGGCAGCAAAAGCTGGACGTTTTTCTTTCTTTGCTCAAAAGAGCGGCGAAAGTGAAAAAAGGTGCTTTTGAGGCTAGAGTGCGCAGGAAAGCAGAGAGGGCCAAATTGTGTGGGGCATTTGAAGGGGTTCCAGGAGGCAGTGAGGACCAGCATCACTTTTCCCCGCTGGCACCTTTGCTGTGGCAGCAAAAGCTGGACGTTTGTCTTTTTTGCTCCAAACAGCGCCGAAAGTGAAAAAAGGTGCTTTTGAGGATAGAGTCCTCAGGAAAGCAGAGAGGGCCAAATTGTGTGGGGCATTTGAAGGGGTTCCAGGAGGCAGTGAGAAGCAGCATCACTTTTCCCCGCTGGCACCTTTGCTGTGGCAGCAAAAGCTGGACGTTTGTCTTTTTTGCTCCAAACAGCGCCGAAAATGAAAAAAGGTGCTTTTGAGGATAGAGTGCGCAGGAAAGCAGAGAGGGCCAAATTGTGTGGGGCATTTGAAGGGGTTCCAGGAGGCAGTGAGAAGCAGCATCACTTTTCCCCGCTGGCACCTTTGCTGTGGCAGCAAAAGCTGGACGTTTGTCTTTTTTGCTCCAAACAGCGCCGAAAGTGAAAAAAGGTGCTTTTGAGGATAGACTTTTCAGGAAAGCAGAGAGGGCCAAATTGTGTGGGGCATTTGAAGGGGTTCCAGGAGGCAGTGAGAAGCAGCATCACTTTTCCCCGCTGGCACCTTTGCTGTGGCAGCAAAAGCTGGACGTTTGTCTTTTTTGCTCCAAACAGCGCCGAAAGTGAAAAAAGGTGCTTTTGAGGATAGACTTTTCAGGAAAGCAGAGAGGGCCAAATTGTGTGGGGCATTTGAAGGGGTTCCAGGAGGCAGTGAGAAGCAGCATCACTTTTCCCCGCTGGCACCTTTGCTGTGGCAGCAAAAGCTGGACGTTTTTCTTTCTTTGCTCAAAAGAGCGGCGAAAGTGAAAAAAGGTGCTTTTGAGGCTAGAGTGCGCAGGAAAGCAGAGAGGGCCAAATTGTGTGGGGCATTTGAAGGGGTTCCAGGAGGCAGTGAGGACCAGCATCACTTTTCCCCGCTGGCACCTTTGCTGTGGCAGCAAAAGCTGGACGTTTGTCTTTTTTGCTCCAAACAGCGCCGAAAGTGAAAAAAGGTGCTTTTGAGGATAGAGTCCTCAGGAAAGCAGAGAGGGCCAAATTGTGTGGGGCATTTGAAGGGGTTCCAGGAGGCAGTGAGAAGCAGCATCACTTTTCCCCGCTGGCACCTTTGCTGTGGCAGCAAAAGCTGGACGTTTGTCTTTTTTGCTCCAAACAGCGCCGAAAATGAAAAAAGGTGCTTTTGAGGATAGAGTGCGCAGGAAAGCAGAGAGGGCCAAATTGTGTGGGGCATTTGAAGGGGTTCCAGGAGGCAGTGAGAAGGAGCATCACTTTTCCCCGCTGGCACCTTTGCTGTGGCAGCAAAAGCTGGACGTTTGTCTTTTTTGCTCCAAACAGCGCCGAAAGTGAAAAAAGGTGCTTTTGAGGATAGACTTTTCAGGAAAGCAGAGAGGGCCAAATTGTGTGGGGCATTTGAAGGGGTTCCAGGAGGCAGTGAGAAGCAGCATCACTTTTCCCCGCTGGCACCTTTGCTGTGGCAGCAAAAGCTGGACGTTTGTCTTTTTTGCTCCAAACAGCGCCGAAAGTGAAAAAAGGTGCTTTTGAGGATAGACTTTTCAGGAAAGCAGAGAGGGCCAAATTGTGTGGGGCATTTGAAGGGGTTCCAGGAGGCAGTGAGAAGCAGCATCACTTTTCCCCGCTGGCACCTTTGCTGTGGCAGCAAAAGCTGGACGTTTGTCTTTTTTGCTCCAAACAGCGCCGAAAGTGAAAAAAGGTGCTTTTGAGGATAGACTTTTCAGGAAAGCAGAGAGGGCCAAATTGTCTGGGGCATTTGAAGGGGTTCCAGGAGGCAGTGAGGACCAGCATCACTTTTCCCCGCTGGCACCTTTGCTGTGGCAGCTAAAGCTGGACGTTTGTCTTTTTTGCTCCAAACAGCGCCGAAAATGAAAAAAGGTGCTTTTGAGGATAGACTTTTCAGGAAAGCAGAGAGGGCCAAATTGTGTGGGGCATTTGAAGGGGTTCCAGGAGGCAGTGAGAAGCAGCATCACTTTTCCCCGCTGGCACCTTTGCTGTGGCAGCAAAAGCTGGACGTTTGTCTTTCTTTGCTCAAAAGAGCGGCGAAAGTGAAAAAAGGTGCTTTTGAGGCTAGAGTGCGCAGGAAAGCAGAGAGGGCCAAATTGTGTGGGGCATTTGAAGGGGTTCCAGGAGGCAGTGAGAAGCAGCATCACTTTTCCCCGCTGGCACCTTTGCTGTGGCAGCAAAAGCTGGACATTTGTCTTTTTTGCTCCAAACAGCGCCGAAAGTGAAAAAAGGTGCTTTTGAGGATAGAGTGCGCAGGAAAGCAGAGAGGGCCAAATTGTGTGGGGCATTTGAAGGGGTTCCAGGAGGCAGTGAGAAGCAGCATCACTTTTCCCCGCTGGCACCTTTGCTGTGGCAGCAAAAGCTGGACGTTTGTCTTTTTTGCTCCGGAGGGCGCCGAAAGTGAAAAAAGGTGCTTTTGAGGATAGACTTTTCAGGAAAGCAGAGAGGGCCAAATTGTGTGGGGCATTTGAAGGGGTTCCAGGAGGCAGTGAGAAGCAGCATCACTTTTCCCCGCTGGCACCTTTGCTGTGGCAGCAAAAGCTGGACGTTTGTCTTTTTTGCTCCAAACAGCGCCGAAAGTGAAAAAAGGTGCTTTTGAGGATAGAGTGCGCAGGAAAGCAGAGAGGGCCAAATTGTGTGGGGCATTTGAAGGGGTTCCAGGAGGCAGTGAGGACCAGCATCACTTTTCCCCGCTGGCACCTTTGCTGTGGCAGCAAAAGCTGGACGTTTTTCTTTCTTTGCTCAAAAGAGCGGCGAAAGTGAAAAAAGGTGCTTTTGAGGCTAGAGTGCGCAGGAAAGCAGAGAGGGCCAAATTGTGTGGGGCATTTGAAGGGGTTCCAGGAGGCAGTGAGGACCAGCATCACTTTTCCCCGCTGGCACCTTTGCTGTGGCAGCAAAAGCTGGACGTTTGTCTTTTTTTGCTCAAAACACCGGCGAAAGTGAAAAAAGGTGCTTTTGAGGCTAGAGTGCGCAAGAAAGCAGAGAGGGCCAAATTGTGTGGGGCATTTGAAGGGGTTCCAGGAGGCAGTGAGAAGCAGCATCACTTTTCCCCGCTGGCACCTTTGCTGTGGCAGCAAAAGCTGGACGTTTGTCTTTTTTGCTCCGGAGGGCGCCGAAAGTGAAAAAAGGTGCTTTTGAGGATAGACTTTTCAGGAAAGCAGAGAGGGCCAAATTGTGTGGGGCATTTGAAGGGGTTCCAGGAGGCAGTGAGAAGCAGCATCACTTTTCCCCGCTGGCACCTTTGCTGTGGCAGCAAAAGCTGGACGTTTGTCTTTTTTGCTCCAAACAGCGCCGAAAGTGAAAAAAGGTGCTTTTGAGGATAGAGTCCTCAGGAAAGCAGAGAGGGCCAAATTGTGTGGGGCATTTGAAGGGGTTCCAGGAGGCAGTGAGAAGCAGCATCACTTTTCCCCGCTGGCACCTTTGCTGTGGCAGCAAAAGCTGGACGTTTGTCTTTTTTGCTCCAAACAGCGCCGAAAGTGAAAAAAGGTGCTTTTGAGGATAGAGTGCGCAGGAAAGCAGAGAGGGCCAAATTGTGTGGGGCATTTGAAGGGGTTCCAGGAGGCAGTGAGGACCAGCATCACTTTTCCCCGCTGGCACCTTTGCTGTGGCAGCAAAAGCTGGACGTTTGTCTTTTTTGCTCAAAACACCGGCGAAAGTGAAAAAAGGTGCTTTTGAGGCTAGAGTGCGCAGGAAAGCAGAGAGGGCCAAATTGTGTGGGGCATTTGAAGGGGTTCCAGGAGGCAGTGAGGACCAGCATCACTTTTCCCCGCTGGCACCTTTGCTGTGGCAGCAAAAGCTGGACGTTTGTCTTTTTTTGCTCCAAACAGAGGCGAAAGTGAAAAAAGGTGCTTTTGAGGCTAGAGTGCGCAAGAAAGCAGAGAGGGCCAAATTGTGTGGGGCATTTGAAGGGGTTCCAGGAGGCAGTGAGGACCAGCATCACTTTTCCCCGCTGGCACCTTTGCTGTGGCAGCAAAAGCTGGACGTTTGTCTTTTTTTGCTCAAAAGAGCGGCGAAAGTGAAAAAAGGTGCTTTTGAGGATAGAGTGCGCAGGAAAGCAGAGAGGGCCAAATTGTGTAAGGCATTTGAAGGGGTTCCAGGAGGCAGTGAGGACCAGCATCACTTTTCCCCGCTGGCACCTTTGCTGTGGCAGCAAAAGCTGGACGTTTGTCTTTTTTGCTCTGGAGGGCGCCGAAAGGGAAAAAAGGTGCTTTTGAGGATAGCGTGCGCAGGAAATCAGAGAGGGCCAAATTGTGTGGGGCATTTGAAGGGGTTCCAGGAGGCAGTGAGAAGCAGCATCACTTTTCCCCGCTGGCACCTTTGCTGTGGCAGCAAAAGCTGGACGTTTGTCTTTTTTGCTCCAAACAGCGCCGAAAGTGAAAAAAGGTGCTTTTGAGGATAGAGTGCGCAGGAAAGCAGAGAGGGCCAAATTGTGTGGGGCATTTGAAGGGGTTCCAGGAGGCAGTGAGAAGCAGCATCACTTTTCCCCGCTGGCACCTTTGCTGTGGCAGCAAAAGCTGGACGTTTGTCTTTTTTGCTCCAAACAGCGCCGAAAGTGAAAAAAGGTGCTTTTGAGGATAGAGTGCGCAGGAAAGCAGAGAGGGCCAAATTGTGTGGGGCATTTGAAGGGGTTCCAGGAGGCAGTGAGAAGCAGCATCACTTTTCCCCGCT
>NW_028128577.1:0-59194 GCF_965231255.1 Vanellus vanellus | reverse complement strand
GCCGCTGCTCCCACAGCAAAGGAGCCAGGGGGGAAAAGTCATGCTGGTCCTCACTGCCTCCGGGAACCCCTTCAAATGCCCCACACCTTTTGGACCTCTCTGCTTTCCCTGTGGACCTATAACCCTCAAAACCGCCATTTTTCACTCTCGGCACACTCCGGAGCAAAAATCGCAAACGTCCAGCCGCTGCTCCCACAGCAAAGGAGCCAGGGGGGAAAAGTCATGCTGGTCCTCACTGCCTCCGGGAACCCCTTCAAATGCCCCACACCTTTTGACCTCTCTGCTTTCCTGTGGACTAGAACCTCAAAACCGCCATTTTCACTCTCTGCACACTCCGGAGCAAAAATCGCAAACGTCCAGCCGCTGCTCCCACAGCAAAGGAGCCAGGGGGGAAAAGTCATGCTGGTCCTCACTGCCTCCGGGAACCCCTTCAAATGCCCCATACCTTTTGGACCTCTCTGCTTTCCTGTGGACTAGAACCTCAAAACCGCCATTTTTCACTCTCGGCACACTCCGGAGCAAAAAACGCAAACGTCCAGCCGCTGCTCCCACAGCAAAGGAGCCAGGGGGGAAAAGTCATGCTGGTCCTCACTGCCTCCGGGAACCCCTTCAAATGCCCCACACCTTTTGGACCTCTCTGCTTTCCTGTGGACTAGAACCTCAAAACCGCCATCTTTCACTCTCGGCAGCCTCCGGAGCAAAAACGCAAACGTCCAGCCGCTGCTCCCACAGCAAAGGAGCCAGGGGGGAAAAGTCATGCTGGTCCTCACTGCCTCCGGGAACCCCTTCAAATGCCCACACCTTTTGGACCTCTCTGCTTTCTGTGGACTAGAACCTCAAAACAGCCATTTTCACTCTCTGCACACTCCGGAGCAAAAAACGCAAACGTCCAGTCGCTGCTCCCACAGCAAAGGAGCCAGGGGGGAAAAGTCATGCTGGTCCTCACTGCCTCCGGGAACCCCTTCAAATGCCCCACACCTTTGGACCTCTCTGCTTTCCTGTGGACTAGACCTCAAAACCGCCATTTTTCACTCTCGGCACACTCCGGAGCAAAAAACCGCAAACGTCCAGCCACTGCTCCCACAGCAAAGGAGCCAGGGGGGAAAGTCATGCTGGTCCTCACTGCCTCCGGGAACCCCTTCAAATGCCCCACACCTTTTGGACCTCTCTGCTTCCTGTGGACTAGAACCTCAAAACCGCCATTTTTCACTCTCGGCACACTCCGGAGCAAAAAACACAAACGTCCAGCCGCTGCTCCCACAGCAAGGAGCCAGGGGGGAAAAGTCATGCTGGTCCTCACTGCCTCCGGGAACCCCTTCAAATGCCCCACACCTTTTGGACCTCTCTGCTTTCCTGTGGACTAGAACCTCAAAACCGCCATTTTTCACGCTCGGTACACTCCGCAGCAAAAACGCAAACGTCCAGCCGCTGCTCCCACAGCAAAGGAGCCAGGGGGGAAAAGTCATGCTGGTCCTCACTGCCTCCGGGAACCCCTTCAAATGCCCCACACCTTTTGGACCTCTCTGCTTTCCTGTGGACTAGAACCTCAAAACCGCCATTTTTCACTCTCGGCACACTCCGGAGCAAAAACACAAACGTCCAGCCGCTGCTCCCACAGCAAAGGAGCCAGGGGGAAAAGTCATGCTGGTCCTCACTGCCTCCGGAACCCCTTCAAATGCCCCACACCTTTTGGACCTCTCTGCTTTCCTGTGGACTAGAACCTCAAAACCGCCATTTTTCACTCTCGGCACACTCCGCAGCAAAAAACGCAAACGTCCAGCTGCTGCTCCCACAGCAAAGGAGCCAGGGGGAAAAGTCATGCTGGTCCTCACTGCCTCCGGGAACCCCTTCAAATGCCCCACACTTTTGGACCTCTCTGCTTTCCTGTGGACTAGAACCTCAAAACCGCCATTTTCACTTTCGTCAGGGTCTGGAGCAAAAAACGCAACGTTTAGCCGCTGCTCCCACAGCAAAGGAGCCAGGGGGAAAAGTCATGCTGGTCCTCACTGCCTCCGGGGAACCCCTTCAAAATGCCCCACACCTTTTGGACCTCTCTGCTTTCCTGTGGACTATAACCTCAAAACCGCCATTTTCACTCTCGGCACACTCCGGAGCAAAAATGCAAACGTCCAGCCGCTGCTCCCACAGCAAAGGAGGCAGGGGGGAAAAGTCATGCTGGTCCTCACTGCCTCGGAACCCCTTCAAATGCCCCACACTTTTGGACCTCTCTGCTTCCTGTGGACTAGAACCTCAAAAGCACCATTTTTCACTCTCGGCACACTCCGAGCAAAAAACGCAAACGTCCAGCCGCTGCTCCCACAGCAAAGGAGCCAGGGGGAAAAGTCATGCTGGTCCTCACTGCCTCCGGGAACCCCTTCAAATGCCCCACACCTTTTGGACCTCTCTGCTTTTCCTGTGGACTAGAACCTCAAAACCGCCATTTTTCACTCTCGGCACACTCCGGAGCAAAAAACGCAAACGTCCAGCCGCTGCTCCCACAGCAAAGGAGCCAGGGGGGAAAAGTCATGCTGGTCCTCACTGCCTCCGGGAACCCCTTCAAATGCCCCACACCTTTTGGACCTCTCTGCTTTCCTGTGGACTATAACCTCAAAACCGTCATTTTTCACTCTCGTCAGCCTCCGGAGCAAAAACGCAAACGTCCAGCCGCTGCTCCCACAGCAAAGGAGCCAGGAAGGAAAAGTCATGCTGGTCCTCACTGCCTCCGGGAACCCCTTCAAATGCCCCACACCTTTTGGACCTCTCTGCTTTCCTGTGGACTAGAACCTCAAAACCGCCATTTTTCACTCTCTGCACACTCCGGAGCAAAAAACGCAAACGTCCAGCCGCTGTTCCCACAGCAAAGGAGCCAGGGGGGAAAAGTCATGCTGGTCCTCACTGCCTCCGGGAACCCCTTCAAATGCCCCACACCTTTTGGACCTCTCTGCTTTCCTGTGGACTAGAACCTCAAAACCGCCATTTTTCACTCTCGGCACACTCCGGAGCAAAAAACGCAAACGTCCAGCCGCTGCTCCCACAGCAAAGGAGCCAGGGGGGAAAAGTCATGCTGGTCCTCACTGCCTCCGGGAACCCCTTCAAATGCCCCACACCTTTTGGACCTCTCTGCTTTCCTGTGGACTAGAACCTCAAAACCAGCATTTTTCACTCTCGGCACACTCCGAAACAAAAAACGCAAACGTCCAGCCGCTGCTCCCACAGCAAAGGAGCCAGGGGGGAAAAGTCATGCTGGTCCTCACTGCCTCCGGGAACCCCTTCAAATGCCCCACACCTTTTGGACCTCTCTGCTTTCCTGTGGACTAGAACCTCAAAAGCACCATTTTTCACTTCGTCAGGCTCTGGAGCAAAAAACGCAAACGTTTAGCCGCTGCTCCCACAGCAAAGGAGCCAGGGGGGAAAAGTCATGCTGGTCCTCACTGCCTCTGGGAACCCCTTCAAATGCCCCACACCTTTTGGACCTCTCTGCTTTCCTGTGGACTAGAACCTCAAAAGCACCATTTTTCACTCTCTGCACACTCCGGAGCAAAAAACGCAAACGTCCAGCCGCTGCTCCCACAGCAAAGGAGCCAGGGGGGAAAAGTCATGCTGGTCCTCACTGCCTCCGGGAACCCCTTCAAATGCCCCACACCTTTTGGACCTCTCTGCTTTCCTGTGGACTATAACCTCAAAACCGCCATTTTTCACTCTCGGCACACTCCGGAGCAAAAATCGCAAACGTCCAGCCGCTGCTCCCACAGCAAAGGAGCCAGGGGGGAAAAGTCATGCTGGTCCTCACTGCCTCCGGGAACCCCTTCAAATGCCCCACACCTTTTGGACCTCTCTGCTTTCCTGTGGACTAGAACCTCAAAACCGCCATTTTTCACTCTCTGCACACTCCGGAGCAAAAATCGCAAACGTCCAGCCGCTGCTCCCACAGCAAAGGAGCCAGGGGGGAAAAGTCATGCTGGTCCTCACTGCCTCCGGGAACCCCTTCAAATGCCCCATACCTTTTGGACCTCTCTGCTTTCCTGTGGACTAGAACCTCAAAACCGCCATTTTTCACTCTCGGCACACTCCGGAGCAAAAAACGCAAACGTCCAGCCGCTGCTCCCACAGCAAAGGAGCCAGGGGGGAAAAGTCATGCTGGTCCTCACTGCCTCCGGGAACCCCTTCAAATGCCCCACACCTTTTGGACCTCTCTGCTTTCCTGTGGACTAGAACCTCAAAACCGCCATCTTTCACTCTCGGCAGCCTCCGGAGCAAAAAACGCAAACGTCCAGCCGCTGCTCCCACAGCAAAGGAGCCAGGGGGGAAAAGTCATGCTGGTCCTCACTGCCTCCGGGAACCCCTTCAAATGCCCCACACCTTTTGGACCTCTCTGCTTTCCTGTGGACTAGAACCTCAAAACAGCCATTTTTCACTCTCTGCACACTCCGGAGCAAAAAACGCAAACGTCCAGTCGCTGCTCCCACAGCAAAGGAGCCAGGGGGGAAAAGTCATGCTGGTCCTCACTGCCTCCGGGAACCCCTTCAAATGCCCCACACCTTTTGGACCTCTCTGCTTTCCTGTGGACTAGAACCTCAAAACCGCCATTTTTCACTCTCGGCACACTCCGGAGCAAAAAACGCAAACGTCCAGCCACTGCTCCCACAGCAAAGGAGCCAGGGGGGAAAAGTCATGCTGGTCTCACTGCCTCCGGGAACCCCTTCAAATGCCCCACACCTTTTGGACCTCTCTGCTTTCCTGTGGACTAGAACCTCAAAACCGCCATTTTTCACTCTCGGCACACTCCGGAGCAAAAAACACAAACGTCCAGCCGCTGCTCCCACAGCAAAGGAGCCAGGGGGGAAAAGTCATGCTGGTCCTCACTGCCTCCGGGAACCCCTTCAAATGCCCCACACCTTTTGGACCTCTCTGCTTTCCTGTGGACTAGAACCTCAAAACCGCCATTTTTCACTCTCGGCACACTCCGGAGCAAAAAACGCAAACGTCCAGCCGCTGCTCCCACAGCAAAGGAGCCAGGGGGGAAAAGTCATGCTGGTCCTCACTGCCTCCGGGAACCCCTTCAAATGCCCCACACCTTTTGGACCTCTCTGCTTTCCTGTGGACTATAACCTCAAAAGAACTATTTTCACTCTCAGCCACTCCGGTGTAAAAAACGCAAACGTCCAGCCGCTGCTCCCACAGCAAAGGAGCCAGGGGGGAAAAGTCATGCTGGTCCTCACTGCCTCCGGGAACCCCTTCAAATGCCCCACACCTTTTGGACCTCTCTGCTTTCCTGTGGACTAGAACCTCAAAACCGCCATTTTTCACTCTCGGCACACTCCGGAGCAAAAAAACGCAAACGTCCAGCCGCTGCTCCCACAGCAAAGGAGCCAGGGGGGAAAAGTCATGCTGGTCCTCACTGCCTCCGGGAACCCCTTCAAATGCCCCACACCTTTTGGACCTCTCTGCTTTTCTGTGGACTAGAACCTCAAAACAGCCATTTTTCACTCTCTGCACACTCCGGAGCAAAAAACGCAAACGTCCAGCCGCTGCTCCCACAGCAAAGGAGCCAGGGGGGAAAAGTCATGCTGGTCCTCACTGCCTCCGGGAACCCCTTCAAATGCCCCACACCTTTTGGACCTCTCTGCTTTCCTGTGGACTAGAACCTCAAAACCGCCATTTTTCACTCTCGGCACACTCCGGAGCAAAAAACGCAAACGTCCAGCCGCTGCTCCCACAGCAAAGGAGCCAGGGGGGAAAAGTCATGCTGGTCCTCACTGCCTCCGGGAACCCCTTCAAATGCCCCACACCTTTTGGACCTCTCTGCTTTCCTGTGGACTAGAACCTCAAAACCGCCATTTTCACTCTCGGCACACTCCGGAGCAAAAAACACAAACGTCCAGCCGCTGCTCCCACAGCAAAGGAGCCAGGGGGGAAAAGTCATGCTGGTCCTCACTGCCTCCGGGAACCCCTTCAAATGCCCCACACCTTTGGACCTCTCTGCTTTCCTGTGGACTAGAACCTCAAAACCGCCATTTTTCACTCTCGGCACACTCCGGAGCAAAAAACACAAACGTCCAGCCGCTGCTCCCACAGCAAAGGAGCCAGGGGGGAAAAGTCATGCTGGTCCTCACTGCCTCTGGGAACCCCTTCAAATGCCCCACACCTTTTGGACCTCTCTGCTTTCCTGTGGACTAGAACCTCAAAACCGCCATTTTTCACTTTCGTCCGGCTCTGGAGCAAAAAACGCAAACGTTTAGCCGCTGCTCCCACAGCAAAGGAGCCAGGGGGGAAAAGTCATGCTGGTCCTCACTGCCTCTGGGAACCCCTTCAAATGCCCCACACCTTTTGGACCTCTCTGCTTTCCTGTGGACTAGAACCTCAAAACCGCCATTTTTCACTCTCGGCACACTCCGGAGCAAAAAATGCAAACGTCCAGCCGCTGCTCCCACAGCAAAGGAGCCAGGGGGGAAAAGTCATGCTGGTCCTCACTGCCTCCGGGAACCCCTTCAAATGCCCCACACCTTTTGGACCTCTCTGCTTTCCTGTGGACTATAACCTCAAAACCGCCATTTTTCACTCTCGGCACACTCCGGAGCAAAAAACGCAAACGTCCAGCCGCTGCTCCCACAGCAAAGGAGCCAGGGGGGAAAAGTCATGCTGGTCCTCACTGCCTCCGGGAACCCCTTCAAATGCCCCACACCTTTTGGACCTCTCTGCTTTCCTGTGGACTAGAACCTCAAAACCGCCATTTTTCACTCTCGGCACACTCCGGAGCAAAAAACACAAACGTCCAGCCGCTGCTCCCACAGCAAAGGAGCCAGGGGGGAAAAGTCATGCTGGTCCTCACTGCCTCCGGGAACCCCTTCAAATGCCCCACACCTTTTGGACCTCTCTGCTTTCCTGTGGACTAGAACCTCAAAACCGCCATTTTTCACTCTCGGCACACTCCGGAGCAAAAAACACAAACGTCCAGCCGCTGCTCCCACAGCAAAGGAGCCAGGGGGGAAAAGTCATGCTGGTCCTCACTGCCTCTGGGAACCCCTTCAAATGCCCCACACCTTTTGGACCTCTCTGCTTTCCTGTGGACTAGAACCTCAAAACCGCCATTTTTCACTTTCGTCCGGCTCTGGAGCAAAAAACGCAAACGTTTAGCCGCTGCTCCCACAGCAAAGGAGCCAGGGGGGAAAAGTCATGCTGGTCCTCACTGCCTCTGGGAACCCCTTCAAATGCCCCACACCTTTTGGACCTCTCTGCTTTCCTGTGGACTAGAACCTCAAAACCGCCATTTTTCACTCTCGGCACACTCCGGAGCAAAAAATGCAAACGTCCAGCCGCTGCTCCCACAGCAAAGGAGCCAGGGGGGAAAAGTCATGCTGGTCCTCACTGCCTCCGGGAACCCCTTCAAATGCCCCACACCTTTTGGACCTCTCTGCTTTCCTGTGGACTATAACCTCAAAACCGCCATTTTTCACTCTCGGCACACTCCGGAGCAAAAAACGCAAACGTCCAGCCGCTGCTCCCACAGCAAAGGAGCCAGGGGGGAAAAGTCATGCTGGTCCTCACTGCCTCCGGGAACCCCTTCAAATGCCCCACACCTTTTGGACCTCTCTGCTTTCCTGTGGACTAGAACCTCAAAACCGCCATTTTTCAGTCTCAGCACACTCCGGAGCAAAAAACACAAACGTCCAGCCGCTGCTCCCACAGCAAAGGAGCCAGGGGGGAAAAGTCATGCTGGTCCTCACTGCCTCCGGGAACCCCTTCAAATGCCCCACACCTTTTGGACCTCTCTGCTTTCCTGTGGACTAGAACCTCAAAACCGCCATTTTTCACTCTCGGCACACTCCGGAGCAAAAAACGCAAACGTCCAGCCGCTGCTCCCACAGCAAAGGAGCCAGGGGGGAAAAGTCATGCTGGTCCTCACTGCCTCCGGGAACCCCTTCAAATGCCCCACACCTTTTGGACCTCTCTGCTTTCCTGTGGACTAGAACCTCAAAACCGCCATTTTTCACTTTCGTCAGGGTCTGGAGCAAAAAACGCAAACGTTTAGCCGCTGCTCCCACAGCAAAGGAGCCAGGGGGGAAAAGTCATGCTGGTCCTCACTGCCTCCGGGAACCCCTTCAAATGCCCCACACCTTTTGGACCTCTCTGCTTTCCTGTGGACTATAACCTCAAAACCGCCATTTTTCACTCTCGGCACACTCCGGAGCAAAAAATGCAAACGTCCAGCCGCTGCTCCCACAGCAAAGGAGGCAGGGGGGAAAAGTCATGCTGGTCCTCACTGCCTCCGGGAACCCCTTCAAATGCCCCACACCTTTTGGACCTCTCTGCTTTCCTGTGGACTAGAACCTCAAAAGCACCATTTTTCACTCTCGGCACACTCCGGAGCAAAAAACGCAAACGTCCAGCCGCTGCTCCCACAGCAAAGGAGCCAGGGGGGAAAAGTCATGCTGGTCCTCACTGCCTCCGGGAACCCCTTCAAATGCCCCACACCTTTTGGACCTCTCTGCTTTCCTGTGGACTAGAACCTCAAAACCGCCATTTTTCACTCTCGGCACACTCCGGAGCAAAAAACGCAAACGTCCAGCCGCTGCTCCCACAGCAAAGGAGCCAGGGGGGAAAAGTCATGCTGGTCCTCACTGCCTCCGGGAACCCCTTCAAATGCCCCACACCTTTTGGACCTCTCTGCTTTCCTGTGGACTATAACCTCAAAACCGTCATTTTTCACTCTCGTCAGCCTCCGGAGCAAAAACGCAAACGTCCAGCCGCTGCTCCCACAGCAAAGGAGCCAGGAAGGAAAAGTCATGCTGGTCCTCACTGCCTCCGGGAACCCCTTCAAATGCCCCACACCTTTTGGACCTCTCTGCTTTCCTGTGGACTAGAACCTCAAAACCGCCATTTTTCACTCTCTGCACACTCCGGAGCAAAAAACGCAAACGTCCAGCCGCTGTTCCCACAGCAAAGGAGCCAGGGGGGAAAAGTCATGCTGGTCCTCACTGCCTCCGGGAACCCCTTCAAATGCCCCACACCTTTTGGACCTCTCTGCTTTCCTGTGGACTAGAACCTCAAAACCGCCATTTTTCACTCTCGGCACACTCCGGAGCAAAAAACGCAAACGTCCAGCCGCTGCTCCCACAGCAAAGGAGCCAGGGGGGAAAAGTCATGCTGGTCCTCACTGCCTCCGGGAACCCCTTCAAATGCCCCACACCTTTTGGACCTCTCTGCTTTCCTGTGGACTAGAACCTCAAAACCAGCATTTTTCACTCTCGGCACACTCCGAAACAAAAAACGCAAACGTCCAGCCGCTGCTCCCACAGCAAAGGAGCCAGGGGGGAAAAGTCATGCTGGTCCTCACTGCCTCCGGGAACCCCTTCAAATGCCCCACACCTTTTGGACCTCTCTGCTTTCCTGTGGACTAGAACCTCAAAAGCACCATTTTTCACTTCGTCAGGCTCTGGAGCAAAAAACGCAAACGTTTAGCCGCTGCTCCCACAGCAAAGGAGCCAGGGGGGAAAAGTCATGCTGGTCCTCACTGCCTCTGGGAACCCCTTCAAATGCCCCACACCTTTTGGACCTCTCTGCTTTCCTGTGGACTAGAACCTCAAAAGCACCATTTTTCACTCTCTGCACACTCCGGAGCAAAAAACGCAAACGTCCAGCCGCTGCTCCCACAGCAAAGGAGCCAGGGGGGAAAAGTCATGCTGGTCCTCACTGCCTCCGGGAACCCCTTCAAATGCCCCACACCTTTTGGACCTCTCTGCTTTCCTGTGGACTATAACCTCAAAACCGCCATTTTTCACTCTCGGCACACTCCGGAGCAAAAATCGCAAACGTCCAGCCGCTGCTCCCACAGCAAAGGAGCCAGGGGGGAAAAGTCATGCTGGTCCTCACTGCCTCCGGGAACCCCTTCAAATGCCCCACACCTTTTGGACCTCTCTGCTTTCCTGTGGACTAGAACCTCAAAACCGCCATTTTTCACTCTCTGCACACTCCGGAGCAAAAATCGCAAACGTCCAGCCGCTGCTCCCACAGCAAAGGAGCCAGGGGGGAAAAGTCATGCTGGTCCTCACTGCCTCCGGGAACCCCTTCAAATGCCCCATACCTTTTGGACCTCTCTGCTTTCCTGTGGACTAGAACCTCAAAACCGCCATTTTTCACTCTCGGCACACTCCGGAGCAAAAAACGCAAACGTCCAGCCGCTGCTCCCACAGCAAAGGAGCCAGGGGGGAAAAGTCATGCTGGTCCTCACTGCCTCCGGGAACCCCTTCAAATGCCCCACACCTTTTGGACCTCTCTGCTTTCCTGTGGACTAGAACCTCAAAACCGCCATCTTTCACTCTCGGCAGCCTCCGGAGCAAAAAACGCAAACGTCCAGCCGCTGCTCCCACAGCAAAGGAGCCAGGGGGGAAAAGTCATGCTGGTCCTCACTGCCTCCGGGAACCCCTTCAAATGCCCCACACCTTTTGGACCTCTCTGCTTTCCTGTGGACTAGAACCTCAAAAGCACCATTTTTCACTCTCTGCACACTCCGGAGCAAAAAACGCAAACGTCCAGTCGCTGCTCCCACAGCAAAGGAGCCAGGGGGGAAAAGTCATGCTGGTCCTCACTGCCTCCGGGAACCCCTTCAAATGCCCCACACCTTTTGGACCTCTCTGCTTTCCTGTGGACTATAACCTCAAAACCGCCATTTTTCACTCTCGGCACACTCCGGAGCAAAAAACGCAAACGTCCAGCCACTGCTCCCACAGCAAAGGAGCCAGGGGGGAAAAGTCATGCTGGTCCTCACTGCCTCCGGGAACCCCTTCAAATGCCCCACACCTTTTGGACCTCTCTGCTTTCCTGTGGACTAGAACCTCAAAACCGCCATTTTTCACTCTCGGCACACTCCGGAGCAAAAAACACAAACGTCCAGCCGCTGCTCCCACAGCAAAGGAGCCAGGGGGGAAAAGTCATGCTGGTCCTCACTGCCTCCGGGAACCCCTTCAAATGCCCCACACCTTTTGGACCTCTCTGCTTTCCTGTGGACTAGAACCTCAAAACCGCCATTTTTCACTCTCGGCACACTCCGGAGCAAAAAACGCAAACGTCCAGCCGCTGCTCCCACAGCAAAGGAGCCAGGGGGGAAAAGTCATGCTGGTCCTCACTGCCTCCGGGAACCCCTTCAAATGCCCCACACCTTTTGGACCTCTCTGCTTTCCTGTGGACTATAACCTCAAAAGAACTATTTTTCACTCTCAGCACACTCCGGTGTAAAAAACGCAAACGTCCAGCCGCTGCTCCCACAGCAAAGGAGCCAGGGGGGAAAAGTCATGCTGGTCCTCACTGCCTCCGGGAACCCCTTCAAATGCCCCACACCTTTTGGACCTCTCTGCTTTCCTGTGGACTAGAACCTCAAAACCGCCATTTTTCACTCTCGGCACACTCCGGAGCAAAAAACGCAAACGTCCAGCCGCTGCTCCCACAGCAAAGGAGCCAGGGGGGAAAAGTCATGCTGGTCCTCACTGCCTCCGGGAACCCCTTCAAATGCCCCACACCTTTTGGACCTCTCTGCTTTTCTGTGGACTAGAACCTCAAAACAGCCATTTTTCACTCTCTGCACACTCCGGAGCAAAAAACGCAAACGTCCAGCCGCTGCTCCCACAGCAAAGGAGCCAGGGGGGAAAAGTCATGCTGGTCCTCACTGCCTCCGGGAACCCCTTCAAATGCCCCACACCTTTTGGACCTCTCTGCTTTCCTGTGGACTAGAACCTCAAAACCGCCATTTTTCACTCTCGGCACACTCCGGAGCAAAAAACGCAAACGTCCAGCCGCTGCTCCCACAGCAAAGGAGCCAGGGGGGAAAAGTCATGCTGGTCCTCACTGCCTCCGGGAACCCCTTCAAATGCCCCACACCTTTTGGACCTCTCTGCTTTCCTGTGGACTAGAACCTCAAAACCGCCATTTTTCACTCTCGGCACACTCCGGAGCAAAAAACACAAACGTCCAGCCGCTGCTCCCACAGCAAAGGAGCCAGGGGGGAAAAGTCATGCTGGTCCTCACTGCCTCCGGGAACCCCTTCAAATGCCCCACACCTTTTGGACCTCTCTGCTTTCCTGTGGACTAGAACCTCAAAACCGCCATTTTTCACTCTCGGCACACTCCGGAGCAAAAAACACAAACGTCCAGCCGCTGCTCCCACAGCAAAGGAGCCAGGGGGGAAAAGTCATGCTGGTCCTCACTGCCTCTGGGAACCCCTTCAAATGCCCCACACCTTTTGGACCTCTCTGCTTTCCTGTGGACTAGAACCTCAAAACCGCCATTTTTCACTTTCGTCCGGCTCTGGAGCAAAAAACGCAAACGTTTAGCCGCTGCTCCCACAGCAAAGGAGCCAGGGGGGAAAAGTCATGCTGGTCCTCACTGCCTCTGGGAACCCCTTCAAATGCCCCACACCTTTTGGACCTCTCTGCTTTCCTGTGGACTAGAACCTCAAAACCGCCATTTTTCACTCTCGGCACACTCCGGAGCAAAAAATGCAAACGTCCAGCCGCTGCTCCCACAGCAAAGGAGCCAGGGGGGAAAAGTCATGCTGGTCCTCACTGCCTCCGGGAACCCCTTCAAATGCCCCACACCTTTTGGACCTCTCTGCTTTCCTGTGGACTATAACCTCAAAAGAACTATTTTTCACTCTCGGTACACTCCGGAGTAAAAAACGCAAACGTCCAGCCGCTGCTCCCACAGCAAAGGAGCCAGGGGGGAAAAGTCATGCTGGTCCTCACTGCCTCCGGGAACCCCTTCAAATGCCCCACACCTTTTGGACCTCTCTGCTTTCCTGTGGACTAGAACCTCAAAACCGCCATTTTTCAGTCTCGGCACACTCCGGAGCAAAACACGCAAACGTCCAGCCGCTGCTCCCACAGCAAAGGAGCCAGGGGGGAAAAGTCATGCTGGTCCTCACTGCCTCCGGGAACCCCTTCAAATGCCCCACACCAATTGGACCTCTCTGCTTTCCTGTGGACTATAACCTCAAAACCGTCATTTTTCACTCTCGTCAGCCTCCGGAGCAAAAAACGCAAACGTCCAGCCGCTGCTCCCACAGCAAAGGAGCCAGGGGGGAAAAGTCATGCTGGTCCTCACTGCCTCCGGGAACCCCTTCAAATGCCCCACACCTTTTGGACCTCTCTGCTTTCCTGTGGACTAGAACCTCAAAACCGCCATTTTTCACTTGCGTCAGGCTCTGGAGCAAAAAACGCAAACGTCCAGCCGCTGCTCCCACAGCAAAGGAGCCAGGGGGGAAAAGTCATGCTGGTCCTCACTGCCTCCGGGAACCCCTTCAAATGCCCCACACCTTTTGCACCTCTCTGCTTTCCTGTGGACTAGAACCTCAAAACCGCCATTTTTTACTCTCGGCACACTCCGGAGCAAAAAACACAAACGTCCAGCCGCTGCTCCCACAGCAAAGGAGCCAGGGGGGAAAAGTCATGCTGGTCCTCACTGCCTCCGGGAACCCCTTCAAATGCCCCACACCTTTTGGACCTCTCTGCTTTCCTGTGGACTAGAACCTCAAAACCGCCATTTTTCAGTCTCGGCACACTCCGGAACAAAAAATGCAAACGTCCAGCCGCTGCTCCCACAGCAAAGGAGCCAGGGGGGAAAAGTCATGCTGGTCCTCACTGCCTCCGGGAACCCCTTCAAATGCCCCACACCTTTTGCACCTCTCTGCTTTCCTGTGGACTAGAACCTCAAAAGAACTATTTTTCACTCTCGGCACACTCCGCAGCAAAAAACGCAAACGTCCAGCCGCTGCTCCCACAGCAAAGGAGCCAGGGGGGAAAAGTCATGCTGGTCCTCACTGCCTCCGGGAACCCCTTCAAATGCCCCACACCTTTTGGACCTCTCTGCTTTCCTGTGGACTAGAACCTCAAAACCGCCATTTTTCACTCTCGGCACACTCCGGAACAAAAAACGCAAACGTCCAGCCGCTGCTCCCACAGCAAAGGAGCCAGGGGGGAAAAGTCATGCTGGTCCTCACTGCCTCCGGGAACCCCTTCAAATGCCCCACACCTTTTGGACCTCTCTGCTTTCCTGTGGACTAGAACCTCAAAAGAACTATTTTTCACTCTCGTCAGCCTCCGGAGCAAAAAACGCAAACGTCCAGCCGCTGCTCCCACAGCAAAGGAGCCAGGGGGGAAAAGTCATGCTGGTCCTCACTGCCTCCGGGAACCCCTTCAAATGCCCCACACCTTTTGGACCTCTCTGCTTTCCTGTGGACTAGAACCTCAAAACCGCCATTTTTCACTCTCGGCACACTCCGGAGCAAAAAACGCAAACGTCCAGCCGCTGCTCCCACAGCAAAGGAGCCAGGGGGGAAAAGTCATGCTGGTCCTCACTGCCTCCGGGAACCCCTTCAAATGCCCCACACCTTTTGGACCTCTCTGCTTTCCTGTGGACTAGAACCTCAAAACCGCCATTTTTCACTCTCGGCACACTCCGGAGCAAAAAACGCAAACGTCCAGCCGCTGCTCCCACAGCAAAGGAGCCAGGGGGGAAAAGTCATGCTGGTCCTCACTGCCTCTGGGAACCCCTTCAAATGCCCCACACCTTTTGGACCTCTCTGCTTTCCTGTGGACTATAACCTCAAAACCGCCATTTTTCACTCTCGGCACACTCCGGAGCAAAAAACGCAAACGTCCAGCCGCTGCTCCCACAGCAAAGGAGCCAGGGGGGAAAAGTCATGCTGGTCCTCACTGCCTCCGGGACCCCCTTCAAATGCCCCACACCTTTTGGACCTCTCTGCTTTCCTGTGGACTATAACCTCAAAAGAACTATTTTTCACTCTCGGCACACTCCGGAGCAAAAAACGCAAACGTCCAGCCGCTGCTCCCACAGCAAAGGAGCCAGGGGGGAAAAGTCATGCTGGTCCTCACTGCCTCCGGGAACCCCTTCAAATGCCCCACACCTTTTGGACCTCTCTGCTTTCCTGTGGACTAGAACCTCAAAACCGCCATTTTTCACTCTCTGCACACTCCGGAGCAAAAAACGCAAACGTCCAGCCGCTGCTCCCACAGCAAAGGAGCCAGGGGGGAAAAGTCATGCTGGTCCTCACTGCCTCCGGGAACCCCTTCAAATGCCCCACACCTTTTGGACCTCTCTGCTTTCCTGTGGACTAGAACCTCAAAACCGCCATTTTTCACTCTCTGCACACTCCGGAGCAAAAAACACAAACGTCCAGCCGCTGCTCCCACAGCAAAGGAGCCAGGGGGGAAAAGTCATGCTGGTCCTCACTGCCTCCGGGAACCCCTTCAAATGCCCCACACCTTTTGGACCTCTCTGCTTTCCTGTGGACTAGAACCTCAAAACCGCCATTTTTCACTCTCGGCACACTCCGGAGCAAAAAACGCAAACGTCCAGCCGCTGCTCCCACAGCAAAGGAGCCAGGGGGGAAAAGTCATGCTGGTCCTCACTGCCTCCGGGAACCCCTTCAAATGCCCCACACCTTTTGGACCTCTCTGCTTTCCTGTGGACTAGAACCTCAAAACCGCCATTTTTCACTTTCGTCCGGCTCTGGAGCAAAAAACGCAAACGTTTAGCCGCTGCTCCCACAGCAAAGGAGCCAGGGGGGAAAAGTCATGCTGGTCCTCACTGCCTCTGGGAACCCCTTCAAATGCCCCACACCTTTTGGACCTCTCTGCTTTCCTGTGGACTAGAACCTCAAAACCGCCATTTTTCACTCTCGGCACACTCCGGAGCAAAAAATGCAAACGTCCAGCCGCTGCTCCCACAGCAAAGGAGCCAGGGGGGAAAAGTCATGCTGGTCCTCACTGCCTCCGGGAACCCCTTCAAATGCCCCACACCTTTTGGACCTCTCTGCTTTCCTGTGGACTAGAACCTCAAAACCGCCATTTTTCACTCTCGGCACACTCCGGAGCAAAAAACGCAAACGTCCAGCCGCTGCTCCCACAGCAAAGGAGCCAGGGGGGAAAAGTCATGCTGGTCCTCACTGCCTCCGGGAACCCCTTCAAATGCCCCACACCTTTTGGACCTCTCTGCTTTCCTGTGGACTAGAACCTCAAAACCGCCATTTTTCACTCTCGGCACACTCCGGAGCAAAAAACACAAACGTCCAGCCGCTGCTCCCACAGCAAAGGAGCCAGGGGGGAAAAGTCATGCTGGTCCTCACTGCCTCCGGGAACCCCTTCAAATGCCCCACACCTTTTGGACCTCTCTGCTTTCCTGTGGACTAGAACCTCAAAACCGCCATTTTTCACTCTCGGCACACTCCGGAGCAAAAAACGCAAACGTCCAGCCGCTGCTCCCACAGCAAAGGAGCCAGGGAGGAAAAGTCATGCTGGTCCTCACTGCCTCCGGGAACCCCTTCAAATGCCCCACACCTTTTGGACCTCTCTGCTTTCCTGTGGACTAGAACCTCAAAACCGCCATTTTTCACTTTCGGCACACTCCGGAGCAAAAAACGCAAACGTCCAGCCGCTGCTCCCACAGCAAAGGAGCCAGGGAGGAAAAGTCATGCTGGTCCTCACTGCCTCCGGGAACCCCTTCAAATGCCCCACACCTTTTGGACCTCTCTGCTTTCCTGTGGACTAGAACCTCAAAACCGCCATTTTTCAGTCTCGGCACACTCCGGAACAAAAAATGCAAACGTCCAGCCGCTGCTCCCACAGCAAAGGAGCCAGGGGGGAAAAGTCATGCTGGTCCTCACTGCCTCCGGGAACCCCTTCAAATGCCCCACACCTTTTGCACCTCTCTGCTTTCCTGTGGACTAGAACCTCAAAAGAACTATTTTTCACTCTCGGCACACTCCGCAGCAAAAAACGCAAACGTCCAGCCGCTGCTCCCACAGCAAAGGAGCCAGGGGGGAAAAGTCATGCTGGTCCTCACTGCCTCCGGGAACCCCTTCAAATGCCCCACACCTTTTGGACCTCTCTGCTTTCCTGTGGACTAGAACCTCAAAACCGCCATTTTTCACTCTCGGCACACTCCGGAGCAAAAAACGCAAACGTCCAGCCGCTGCTCCCACAGCAAAGGAGCCAGGGGGGAAAAGTCATGCTGGTCCTCACTGCCTCCGGGAACCCCTTCAAATGCCCCACACCTTTTGGACCTCTCTGCTTTCCTGTGGACTAGAACCTCAAAAGAACTATTTTTCACTCTCGTCAGCCTCCGGAGCAAAAAACGCAAACGTCCAGCCGCTGCTCCCACAGCAAAGGAGCCAGGGGGGAAAAGTCATGATGGTCCTCACTGCCTCCGGGAACCCCTTCAAATGCCCCACACCTTTTGGACCTCTCTGCTTTCCTGTGGACTAGAACCTCAAAACCGCCATTTTTCACTCTCGGCACACTCCGGAGCAAAAAACGCAAACGTCCAGCCGCTGCTCCCACAGCAAAGGAGCCAGGGGGGAAAAGTCATGCTGGTCCTCACTGCCTCTGGGAACCCCTTCAAATGCCCCACACCTTTTGGACCTCTCTGCTTTCCTGTGGACTAGAACCTCAAAACCGCCATTTTTCACTCTCTGCACACTCCGGAGCAAAAAACACAAACGTCCAGCCGCTGCTCCCACAGCAAAGGAGCCAGGGGGGAAAAGTCATGCTGGTCCTCACTGCCTCCGGGAACCCCTTCAAATGCCCCACACCTTTTGGACCTCTCTGCTTTCCTGTGGACTAGAACCTCAAAACCGCCATTTTTCACTCTCGGCACACTCCGGAGCAAAAAACGCAAACGTCCAGCCGCTGCTCCCACAGCAAAGGAGCCAGGGGGGAAAAGTCATGCTGGTCCTCACTGCCTCCGGGAACCCCTTCAAATGCCCCACACCTTTTGGACCTCTCTGCTTTCCTGTGGACTAGAACCTCAAAACCGCCATTTTTCACTCTCGGCACACTCCGGAGCAAAAAACGCAAACGTCCAGCCGCTGCTCCCACAGCAAAGGAGCCAGGGGGGAAAAGTCATGCTGGTCCTCACTGCCTCTGGGAACCCCTTCAAATGCCCCACACCTTTTGGACCTCTCTGCTTTCCTGTGGACTATAACCTCAAAACCGCCATTTTTCACTCTCGGCACACTCCGGAGCAAAAAATGCAAACGTCCAGCCGCTGCTCCCACAGCAAAGGAGCCAGGGGGGAAAAGTCATGCTGGTCCTCACTGCCTCCGGGACCCCCTTCAAATGCCCCACACCTTTTGGACCTCTCTGCTTTCCTGTGGACTATAACCTCAAAAGAACTATTTTTCACTCTCGGCACACTCCGGAGCAAAAAACGCAAACGTCCAGCCGCTGCTCCCACAGCAAAGGAGCCAGGGGGGAAAAGTCATGCTGGTCCTCACTGCCTCCGGGAACCCCTTCAAATGCCCCACACCTTTTGGACCTCTCTGCTTTCCTGTGGACTAGAACCTCAAAACCGCCATTTTTCACTCTCGGCACACTCCGGAGCAAAAAACGCAAACGTCCAGCTGCTGCTCCCACAGCAAAGGAGCCAGGGGGGAAAAGTCATGCTGGTCCTCACTGCCTCCGGGAACCCCTTCAAATGCCCCACACCTTTTGGACCTCTCTGCTTTCCTGTGGACTAGAACCTCAAAACCGCCATTTTTCACTCTCGGCACACTCCGGAGCAAAAAACGCAAACGTCCAGCCGCTGCTCCCACAGCAAAGGAGCCAGGGGGGAAAAGTCATGCTGGTCCTCACTGCCTCCGGGAACCCCTTCAAATGCCCCACACCTTTTGGACCTCTCTGCTTTCCTGTGGACTAGAACCTCAAAACCGCCATTTTTCACTCTCGGCACACTCCGGAGCAAAAAACGCAAACGTCCAGCCGCTGCTCCCACAGCAAAGGAGCCAGGGAGGAAAAGTCATGCTGGTCCTCACTGCCTCCGGGAACCCCTTCAAATGCCCCACACCTTTTGGACCTCTCTGCTTTCCTGTGGACTAGAACCTCAAAACCGCCATTTTTCACTTTCGTCCGGCTCTGGAGCAAAAAACGCAAACGTTTAGCCGCTGCTCCCACAGCAAAGGAGCCAGGGGGGAAAAGTCATGCTGGTCCTCACTGCCTCTGGGAACCCCTTCAAATGCCCCACACCTTTTGGACCTCTCTGCTTTCCTGTGGACTAGAACCTCAAAACCGCCATTTTTCACTCTCGGCACACTCCGGAGCAAAAAATGCAAACGTCCAGCCGCTGCTCCCACAGCAAAGGAGCCAGGGGGGAAAAGTCATGCTGGTCCTCACTGCCTCCGGGAACCCCTTCAAATGCCCCACACCTTTTGGACCTCTCTGCTTTCCTGTGGACTAGAACCTCAAAACCGCCATTTTTCACTCTCGGCACACTCCGGAGCAAAAAACGCAAACGTCCAGCCGCTGCTCCCACAGCAAAGGAGCCAGGGGGGAAAAGTCATGCTGGTCCTCACTGCCTCCGGGAACCCCTTCAAATGCCCCACACCTTTTGGACCTCTCTGCTTTCCTGTGGACTAGAACCTCAAAACCGCCATTTTTCAGTCTCGGCACACTCCGGAGCAAAAAATGCAAACGTCCAGCCGCTGCTCCCACAGCAAAGGAGCCAGGGGGGAAAAGTCATGCTGGTCCTCACTGCCTCCGGGAACCCCTTCAAATGCCCCACACCTTTTGGACCTCTCTGCTTTCCTGTGGACTATAACCTCAAAAGAACTATTTTTCACTCTCGGCACACTCCGCAGCAAAAAACGCAAACGTCCAGCCGCTGCTCCCACAGCAAAGGAGCCAGGGGGGAAAAGTCATGCTGGTCCTCACTGCCTCCGGGAACCCCTTCAAATGCCCCACACCTTTTGGACCTCTCTGCTTTCCTGTGGACTAGAACCTCAAAAGAACTATTTTTCACTCTCGTCAGCCTCCGGAGCAAAAAACGCAAACGTCCAGCCGCTGCTCCCACAGCAAAGGAGCCAGGGGGGAAAAGTCATGCTGGTCCTCACTGCCTCCGGGAACCCCTTCAAATGCCCCACACCTTTTGGACCTCTCTGCTTTCCTGTGGACTAGAACCTCAAAACCGCCATTTTTCACTCTCGGCACACTCCGGAGCAAAAAACGCAAACGTCCAGCCGCTGCTCCCACAGCAAAGGAGCCAGGGGGGAAAAGTCATGCTGGTCCTCACTGCCTCGGGGAACCCCTTCAAATGCCCCACACCTTTTGGACCTCTCTGCTTTCCTGTGGACTAGAACCTCAAAATCGCCATTTTTCACTCTCGGCACACTCCGGAGCAAAAAATGCAAACGTCCAGCCGCTGCTCCCACAGCAAAGGAGCCAGGGGGGAAAAGTCATGCTGGTCCTCACTGCCTCTGGGACCCCCTTCAAATGCCCCACACCTTTTGGACCTCTCTGCTTTCCTGTGGACTATAACCTCAAAAGAACTATTTCTCACTCTCGGCACACTCCGGAGCAAAAAACGCAAACGTCCAGCCGCTGCTCCCACAGCAAAGGAGCCAGGGGGGAAAAGTCATGCTGGTCCTCACTGCCTCCGGGAACCCCTGCAAATGCCCCACACCTTTTGGACCTCTCTGCTTTCCTGTGGACTAGAACCTCAAAACCGCCATTTTTCACTCTCGGCACACTCCGGAGCAAAAAACGCAAACGTCCAGCTGCTGCTCCCACAGCAAAGGAGCCAGGGGGGAAAAGTCATGCTGGTCCTCACTGCCTCCGGGAACCCCTTCAAATGCCCCACACCTTTTGGACCTCTCTGCTTTCCTGTGGACTAGAACCTCAAAACCGCCATTTTTCACTCTCGGCACACTCCGGAGCAAAAAACGCAAACGTCCAGCCGCTGCTCCCACAGCAAAGGCCCCAGCAGGGAAAAGTCATGCTGGTCCTCACTGCCTCCGGGAACCCCTTCAAATGCCCCACACCTTTTGGACCTCTCTGCTTTCCTGTGGACTAGAACCTCAAAACCGCCATTTTTCACTCTCTGCACACTCCGGAGCAAAAAACACAAACGTCCAGCCGCTGCTCCAACAGCAAAGGAGCCAGGGGGGAAAAGTCATGCTGGTCCTCACTGCCTCCGGGAACCCCTTCAAATGCCCCACACCTTTTGGACCTCTCTGCTTTCCTGTGGACTAGAACCTCAAAACCGCCATTTTTCACTCTCGGCACACTCCGGAGCAAAAAACGCAAACGTCCAGCCGCTGCTCCCACAGCAAAGGAGCCAGGGAGGAAAAGTCATGCTGGTCCTCACTGCCTCCGGGAACCCCTTCAAATGCCCCACACCTTTTGGACCTCTCTGCTTTCCTGTGGACTAGAACCTCAAAACCGCCATTTTTCACTTTCGTCAGGCTCTGGAGCAAAAAACGCAAACGTTTAGCCGCTGCTCCCACAGCAAAGGAGCCAGGGGGGAAAAGTCATGCTGGTCCTCACTGCCTCTGGGAACCCCTTCAAATGCCCCACACCTTTTGGACCTCTCTGCTTTCCTGTGGACTAGAACCTCAAAACCGCCATTTTTCACTCTCGGCACACTCCGGAGCAAAAAATGCAAACGTCCAGCCGCTGCTCCCACAGCAAAGGAGCCAGGGGGGAAAAGTCATGCTGGTCCTCACTGCCTCCGGGAACCCCTTCAAATTCCCCACACCTTTTGGACCTCTCTGCTTTCCTGTGGACTAGAACCTCAAAACCGCCATTTTTCACTCTCGGCACACTCCGGAGCAAAAAACGCAAACGTCCAGCCGCTGCTCCCACAGCAAAGGAGCCAGGGGGGAAAAGTCATGCTGGTCCTCACTGCCTCCGGGAACCCCTTCAAATGCCCCACACCTTTTGGACCTCTCTGCTTTCCTGTGGACTAGAACCTCAAAACCGCCATTTTTCACTCTCGGCACACTCCGGAGCAAAAAACGCAAACGTCCAGCCGCTGCTCCCACAGCAAAGGAGCCAGGGAGGAAAAGTCATGCTGGTCCTCACTGCCTCCGGGAACCCCTTCAAATGCCCCACACCTTTTGGACCTCTCTGCTTTCCTGTGGACTAGAACCTCAAAACCGCCATTTTTCACTTTCGTCCGGCTCTGGAGCAAAAAACGCAAACGTTTAGCCGCTGCTCCCACAGCAAAGGAGCCAGGGGGGAAAAGTCATGCTGGTCCTCACTGCCTCTGGGAACCCCTTCAAATGCCCCACACCTTTTGGACCTCTCTGCTTTCCTGTGGACTAGAACCTCAAAACCGCCATTTTTCACTCTCGGCACACTCCGGAGCAAAAAATGCAAACGTCCAGCCGCTGCTCCCACAGCAAAGGAGCCAGGGGGGAAAAGTCATGCTGGTCCTCACTGCCTCCGGGAACCCCTTCAAATGCCCCACACCTTTTGGACCTCTCTGCTTTCCTGTGGACTAGAACCTCAAAACCACCATTTTTCACTCTCGGCACACTCCGGAGCAAAAAACGCAAACGTCCAGCCGCTGCTCCCACAGCAAAGGAGCCAGGGGGGAAAAGTCATGCTGGTCCTCACTGCCTCCGGGAACCCCTTCAAATGCCCCACACCTTTTGGACCTCTCTGCTTTCCTGTGGACTAGAACCTCAAAACCGCCATTTTTCAGTCTCGGCACACTCCGGAGCAAAAAATGCAAACGTCCAGCCGCTGCTCCCACAGCAAAGGAGCCAGGGGGGAAAAGTCATGCTGGTCCTCACTGCCTCCGGGAACCCCTTCAAATGCCCCACACCTTTTGGACCTCTCTGCTTTCCTGTGGACTATAACCTCAAAAGAACTATTTTTCACTCTCGGCACACTCCGCAGCAAAAAACGCAAACGTCCAGCCGCTGCTCCCACAGCAAAGGAGCCAGGGGGGAAAAGTCATGCTGGTCCTCACTGCCTCCGGGAACCCCTTCAAATGCCCCACACCTTTTGGACCTCTCTGCTTTCCTGTGGACTAGAACCTCAAAAGAACTATTTTTCACTCTCGTCAGCCTCCGGAGCAAAAAACGCAAACGTCCAGCCGCTGCTCCCACAGCAAAGGAGCCAGGGGGGAAAAGTCATGCTGGTCCTCACTGCCTCCGGGAACCCCTTCAAATGCCCCACACCTTTTGGACCTCTCTGCTTTCCTGTGGACTAGAACCTCAAAACCGCCATTTTTCACTTTCGTCAGGCTCTGGAGCAAAAAACGCAAACGTTTAGCCGCTGCTCCCACAGCAAAGGAGCCAGGGGGGAAAAGTCATGCTGGTCCTCACTGCCTCTGGGAACCCCTTCAAATGCCCCACACCTTTTGGACCTCTCTGCTTTCCTGTGGACTAGAACCTCAAAACCGCCATTTTTCACTCTCGGCACACTCCGGAGCAAAAAACGCAAACGTCCAGCCGCTGCTCCCACAGCAAAGGAGCCAGGGGGGAAAAGTCATGCTGGTCCTCACTGCCTCGGGGAACCCCTTCAAATGCCCCACACCTTTTGGACCTCTCTGCTTTCCTGTGGACTAGAACCTCAAAACCGCCATTTTTCACTCTCGGCACACTCCGGAGCAAAAAATGCAAACGTCCAGCCGCTGCTACCACAGCAAAGGAGCCAGGGGGGAAAAGTCATGCTGGTCCTCACTGCCTCTGGGACCCCCTTCAAATGCCCCACACCTTTTGGACCTCTCTGCTTTCCTGTGGACTATAACCTCAAAAGAACTATTTCTCACTCTCGGCACACTCCGGAGCAAAAAACGCAAACGTCCAGCCGCTGCTCCCACAGCAAAGGAGCCAGGGGGGAAAAGTCATGCTGGTCCTCACTGCCTCCGGGAACCCCTTCAAATGCCCCACACCTTTTGGACCTCTCTGCTTTCCTGTGGACTAGAACCTCAAAACCGCCATTTTTCACTCTCGGCACACTCCGGAGCAAAAAACGCAAACGTCCAGCTGCTGCTCCCACAGCAAAGGAGCCAGGGGGGAAAAGTCATGCTGGTCCTCACTGCCTCCGGGAACCCCTTCAAATGCCCCACACCTTTTGGACCTCTCTGCTTTCCTGTGGACTAGAACCTCAAAACCGCCATTTTTCACTCTCGGCACACTCCGGAGCAAAAAACGCAAACGTCCAGCCGCTGCTACCACAGCAAAGGAGCCAGGGGGGAAAAGTCATGCTGGTCCTCACTGCCTCCGGGAACCCCTTCAAATGCCCCACACCTTTTGGACCTCTCTGCTTTCCTGTGGACTAGAACCTCAAAACCGCCATTTTTCACTCTCTGCACACTCCGGAGCAAAAAACACAAACGTCCAGCCGCTGCTCCAACAGCAAAGGAGCCAGGGGGAAAAGTCATGCTGGTCCTCACTGCCTCCGGGAACCCCTTCAAATGCCCCACACCTTTTGGACCTCTCTGCTTTCCTGTGGACTAGAACCTCAAAACCGCCATTTTTCACTCTCGGCACACTCCGGAGCAAAAAACGCAAACGTCCAGCCGCTGCTCCCACAGCAAAGGAGCCAGGGAGGAAAAGTCATGCTGGTCCTCACTGCCTCCGGGAACCCCTTCAAATGCCCCACACCTTTTGGACCTCTCTGCTTTCCTGTGGACTAGAACCTCAAAACCGCCATTTTTCACTTTCGTCAGGCTCTGGAGCAAAAAACGCAAACGTTTAGCCGCTGCTCCCACAGCAAAGGAGCCAGGGGGGAAAAGTCATGCTGGTCCTCACTGCCTCTGGGAACCCCTTCAAATGCCCCACACCTTTTGGACCTCTCTGCTTTCCTGTGGACTAGAACCTCAAAACCGCCATTTTTCACTCTCGGCACACTCCGGAGCAAAAAATGCAAACGTCCAGCCGCTGCTCCCACAGCAAAGGAGCCAGGGGGGAAAAGTCATGCTGGTCCTCACTGCCTCCGGGAACCCCTTCAAATTCCCCACACCTTTTGGACCTCTCTGCTTTCCTGTGGACTAGAACCTCAAAACCGCCATTTTTCACTCTCGGCACACTCCGGAGCAAAAAACGCAAACGTCCAGCCGCTGCTCCCACAGCAAAGGAGCCAGGGGGGAAAAGTCATGCTGGTCCTCACTGCCTCCGGGAACCCCTTCAAATGCCCCACACCTTTTGGACCTCTCTGCTTTCCTGTGGACTAGAACCTCAAAACCGCCATTTTTCACTCTCGGCACACTCCGGAGCAAAAAACGCAAACGTCCAGCCGCTGCTCCCACAGCAAAGGAGCCAGGGGGGAAAAGTCATGCTGGTCCTCACTGCCTCCGGGAACCCCTTCAAATGCCCCACACCTTTTGGACCTCTCTGCTTTCCTGTGGACTAGAACCTCAAAACAGCCATTTTTCACTTGCGTCAGGCTCTGGAGCAAAAAACGCAAACGTCCAGCCGCTGCTCCCACAGCAAAGGAGCCAGGGGGGAAAAGTCATGCTGGTCCTCACTGCCTCCGGGAACCCCTTCAAATGCCCCACACCTTTTGGACCTCTCTGCTTTCCTGTGGACTAGAACCTCAAAACCGCCATTTTTCACTCTCGGCACACTCCGGAGCAAAAAACGCAAACGTCCAGCCGCTGCTCCCACAGCAAAGGAGCCAGGGAGGAAAAGTCATGCTGGTCCTCACTGCCTCCGGGAACCCCTTCAAATGCCCCACACCTTTTGGACCTCTCTGCTTTCCTGTGGACTAGAACCTCAAAACCGCCATTTTTCACTCTCGGCACACTCCGGAGCAAAAAATGCAAACGTCCAGCCGCTGCTCCCACAGCAAAGGAGCCAGGGGGGAAAAGTCATGCTGGTCCTCACTGCCTCCGGGAACCCCTTCAAATGCCCCACACCTTTTGGACCTCTCTGCTTTCCTGTGGACTATAACCTTAAAAGAAATATTTTTCACTCTCGGCACACTCCGGAGCAAAAAACGCAAACGTCCAGCCGCTGCTCCCACAGCAAAGGAGCCAGGGGGGAAAAGTCATGCTGGTCCTCACTGCCTCCGGGAACCCCTTCAAATGCCCCACACCTTTTGGACCTCTCTGCTTTCCTGTGGACTAGAACCTCAAAACCGCCATTTTTCACTCTCGGCACACTCCGGAGCAAAAAACGCAAACGTCCAGCCGCTGCTCCCACAGCAAAGGAGCCAGGGGGGAAAAGTCATGCTGGTCCTCACTGCCTCCGGGAACCCCTTCAAATGCCCCACACCTTTTGCACCTCTCTGCTTTCCTGTGGACTAGAACCTCAAAACCGCCATTTTTCACTCTCGGCACACTCCGGAGCAAAAAACGCAAACGTCCAGCCGCTGCTCCCACAGCAAAGGAGCCAGGGGGGAAAAGTCATGCTGGTCCTCACTGCCTCCGGGAACCCCTTCAAATGCCCCACACCTTTTGGACCTCTCTGCTTTCCTGTGGACTAGAACCTCAAAACCGCCATTTTTCACTCTCGGCACACTCCGGAGCAAAAAACACAAACGTCCAGCCGCTGCTCCCACAGCAAAGGAGCCAGGGGGGAAAAGTCATGCTGGTCCTCACTGCCTCCGGGAACCCCTTCAAATGCCCCACACCTTTTGGACCTCTCTGCTTTCCTGTGGACTAGAACCTCAAAACCGCCATTTTTCACTCTCGGCACACTCCGGAGCAAAAAACGCAAACGTCCAGCCGCTGCTCCCACAGCAAAGGAGCCAGGGGGGAAAAGTCATGCTGGTCCTCACTGCCTCCGGGAACCCCTTCAAATGCCCCACACCTTTTGGACCTCTCTGCTTTCCTGTGGACTAGAACCTCAAAACCGCCATTTTTCACTTTCGTCAGGCTCTGGAGCAAAAAACGCAAACGTTTAGCCGCTGCTCCCACAGCAAAGGAGCCAGGGGGGAAAAGTCATGCTGGTCCTCACTGCCTCTGGGAACCCCTTCAAATGCCCCACACCTTTTGGACCTCTCTGCTTTCCTGTGGACTAGAACCTCAAAACCGCCATTTTTCACTCTCGGCACACTCCGGAGCAAAAAATGCAAACGTCCAGCCGCTGCTCCCACAGCAAAGGAGCCAGGGGGGAAAAGTCATGCTGGTCCTCACTGCCTCCGGGAACCCCTTCAAATGCCCCACACCTTTTGGACCTCTCTGCTTTCCTGTGGACTAGAACCTCAAAAGAACTATTTTTCACTCTCGGCACACTCCGGAGCAAAAAACGCAAACGTCCAGCCGCTGCTCCCACAGCAAAGGAGCCAGGGGGGAAAAGTCATGCTGGTCCTCACTGCCTCCGGGAACCCCTTCAAATGCCCCACACCTTTTGGGCCTCTCTGCTTTCCTGTGGACTAGAACCTCAAAACCGCCATTTTTCACTCTCGGCACACTCCGGAGCAAAAAACGCAAACGTCCAGCCGCTGCTCCCACAGCAAAGGAGCCAGGGGGGAAAAGTCATGCTGGTCCTCACTGCCTCTGGGAACCCCTTCAAATGCCCCACACCTTTTGGACCTCTCTGCTTTCCTGTGGACTAGAACCTCAAAACCGCCATTTTTCACTCTCGGCACACTCCGGAGCAAAAAACGCAAACGTCCAGCCGCTGCTCCCACAGCAAAGGAGCCAGGGGGGAAAAGTCATGCTGGTCCTCACTGCCTCCGGGAACCCCTTCAAATGCCCCACACCTTTTGGACCTCTCTGCTTTCCTGTGGACTAGAACCTCAAAACCGCCATTTTTCACTCTCTGCACACTCCGGAGCAAAAAACACAAACGTCCAGCCGCTGCTCCCACAGCAAAGGAGCCAGGGGGGAAAAGTCATGCTGGTCCTCACTGCCTCCGGGAACCCCTTCAAATGCCCCACACCTTTTGGACCTCTCTGCTTTCCTGTGGACTAGAACCTCAAAACCGCCATTTTTCACTCTCGGCACACTCCGGAGCAAAAAACGCAAACGTCCAGCCGCTGCTCCCACAGCAAAGGAGCCAGGGAGGAAAAGTCATGCTGGTCCTCACTGCCTCCGGGAACCCCTTCAAATGCCCCACACCTTTTGGACCTCTCTGCTTTCCTGTGGACTAGAACCTCAAAACCGCCATTTTTCACTTTCGTCAGGCTCTGGAGCAAAAAACGCAAACTTTTAGCCGCTGCTCCCACAGCAAAGGAGCCAGGGGGGAAAAGTCATGCTGGTCCTCACTGCCTCTGGGAACCCCTTCAAATGCCCCACACCTTTTGGACCTCTCTGCTTTCCTGTGGACTAGAACCTCAAAACCGCCATTTTTCACTCTCGGCACACTCCGGAGCAAAAAATGCAAACGTCCAGCCGCTGCTCCCACAGCAAAGGAGCCAGGGGGGAAAAGTCATGCTGGTCCTCACTGCCTCCGGGAACCCCTTCAAATGCCCCACACCTTTTGGACCTCTCTGCTTTCCTGTGGACTAGAACCTCAAAACCGCCATTTTTCACTCTCGGCACACTCCGGAGCAAAAAACGCAAACGTCCAGCCGCTGCTCCCACAGCAAAGGAGCCAGGGGGGAAAAGTCATGCTGGTCCTCACTGCCTCTGGGAACCCCTTCAAATGCCCCACACCTTTTGGACCTCTCTGCTTTCCTGTGGACTAGAACCTCAAAACCGCCATTTTTCACTCTCGGCACACTCCGGAGCAAAAAACACAAACGTCCAGCCGCTGCTCCCACAGCAAAGGAGCCAGGGGGGAAAAGTCATGCTGGTCCTCACTGCCTCCGGGAACCCCTTCAAATGCCCCACACCTTTTGGGCCTCTCTGCTTTCCTGTGGACTAAAACCTCAAAACCGCCATTTTTCACTCTCGGCACACTCCGGAGCAAAAAACGCAAACGTCCAGCCGCTGCTCCCACAGCAAAGGAGCCAGGGGGGAAAAGTCATGCTGGTCCTCACTGCCTCCGGGAACCCCTTCAAATGCCCCACACCTTTTGGACCTCTCTGCTTTCCTGTGGACTAGAACCTCAAAACCGCCATTTTTCACTTTCGTCAGGCTCTGGAGCAAAAAACGCAAACGTTTAGCCGCTGCTCCCACAGCAAAGGAGCCAGGGGGGAAAAGTCATGCTGGTCCTCACTGCCTCTGGGAACCCCTTCAAATGCCCCACACCTTTTGGACCTCTCTGCTTTCCTGTGGACTAGAACCTCAAAACCGCCATTTTTCACTCTCGGCACACTCCGGAGCAAAAAATGCAAACGTCCAGCCGCTGCTCCCACAGCAAAGGAGCCAGGGGGGAAAAGTCATGCTGGTCCTCACTGCCTCCGGGAACCCCTTCAAATGCCCCACACCTTTTGGACCTCTCTGCTTTCCTGTGGACTAGAACCTCAAAAGAACTATTTTTCACTCTCGGCACACTCCGGAGTAAAAAACGCAAACGTCCAGCCGCTGCTCCCACAGCAAAGGAGCCAGGGGGGAAAAGTCATGCTGGTCCTCACTGCCTCCGGGAACCCCTTCAAATGCCCCACACCTTTTGGACCTCTCTGCTTTCCTGTGGACTAGAACCTCAAAACCGCCATTTTTCACTCTCGGCACACTCCGGAGCAAAAAACGCAAACGTCCAGCCGCTGCTCCCACAGCAAAGGAGCCAGGGGGGAAAAGTCATGCTGGTCCTCACTGCCTCCGGGAACCCCTTCAAATGCCCCACACCTTTTGGACCTCTCTGCTTTCCTGTGGACTAGAACCTCAAAAGCACCATTTTTCACTCTCGGCACACTCCGGAGCAAAAAACGCAAACGTCCAGCCGCTGCTCCCACAGCAAAGGAGCCAGGGGGGAAAAGTCATGCTGGTCCTCACTGCCTCCGGGAACCCCTTCAAATGCCCCACACCTTTTGGACCTCTCTGCTTTCCTGTGGACTATAACCTCAAAAGAACTATTTTTCACTCTCGGCACACTCCGGAGCAAAAAACGCAAACGTCCAGCCGCTGCTCCCACAGCAAAGGAGCCAGGGGGGAAAAGTCATGCTGGTCCTCACTGCCTCCGGGAACCCCTTCAAATGCCCCACACCTTTTGGACCTCTCTGCTTTCCTGTGGACTAGAACCTCAAAACCGCCATCTTTCACTCTCGGCACACTCCGGAGCAAAAAACGCAAACGTCCAGCTGCTGCTCCCACAGCAAAGGAGCCAGGGGGGAAAAGTCATGCTGGTCCTCACTGCCTCCGGGAACCCCTTCAAATGCCCCACACCTTTTGGACCTCTCTGCTTTCCTGTGGACTAGAACCTCAAAACCGCCATTTTTCACTCTCGGCACACTCCGGAGCAAAAAACGCAAACGTCCAGCCGCTGCTCCCACAGCAAAGGAGCCAGGGGGGTAAAGTCATGCTGGTCCTCACTGCCTCCGGGAACCCCTTCAAATGCCCCACACCTTTTGGACCTCTCTGCTTTCCTGTGGACTAGAACCTCAAAACCGCCATTTTTCACTCTCGGCACTCTCCGGAGCAAAAAACACAAACGTCCAGCCGCTGCTCCCACAGCAAAGGAGCCAGGGGGGAAAAGTCATGCTGGTCCTCACTGCCTCCGGGAACCCCTTCAAATGCCCCACACCTTTTGGACCTCTCTGCTTTCCTGTGGACTAGAACCTCAAAACCGCCATTTTTCACTCTCGGCACACTCCGGAGCAAAAAACGCAAACGTCCAGCCGCTGCTCCCACAGCAAAGGAGCCAGGGAGGAAAAGTCATGCTGGTCCTCACTGCCTCCGGGAACCCCTTCAAATGCCCCACACCTTTTGGACCTCTCTGCTTTCCTGTGGACTAGAACCTCAAAACCGCCATTTTTCACTTTCGTCAGGCTCTGGAGCAAAAAACGCAAACTTTTAGCCGCTGCTCCCACAGCAAAGGAGCCAGGGGGGAAAAGTCATGCTGGTCCTCACTGCCTCTGGGAACCCCTTCAAATGCCCCACACCTTTTGGACCTCTCTGCTTTCCTGTGGACTATAACCTCAAAACCGCCATTTTTCACTCTCGGCACACTCCGGAGCAAAAAATGCAAACGTCCAGCCGCTGCTCCCACAGCAAAGGAGCCAGGGGGGAAAAGTCATGCTGGTCCTCACTGCCTCCGGGAACCCCTTCAAATGCCCCACACCTTTTGGACCTCTCTGCTTTCCTGTGGACTAGAACCTCAAAACCGCCATTTTTCACTCTCGGCACACTCCGGAGCAAAAAACGCAAACGTCCAGCCGCTGCTCCCACAGCAAAGGAGCCAGGGGGGAAAAGTCATGCTGGTCCTCACTGCCTCTGGGAACCCCTTCAAATGCCCCACACCTTTTGGACCTCTCTGCTTTCCTGTGGACTAGAACCTCAAAACCGCCATTTTTCACTCTCGGCACACTCCGGAGCAAAAAACGCAAACGTCCAGCCGCTGCTCCCACAGCAAAGGAGCCAGGGGGGAAAAGTCATGCTGGTCCTCACTGCCTCCGGGAACCCCTTCAAATCCCCCACACCTTTTGGAACTCTCTGCTTTCCTGTGGACTAGAACCTCAAAACCGCCATTTTTCACTCTCGGCACACTCCGGAGCAAAAAACACAAACGTCCAGCCGCTGCTCCCACAGCAAAGGAGCCAGGGGGGAAAAGTCATGCTGGTCCTCACTGCCTCCGGGAACCCCTTCAAATGCCCCACACCTTTTGGGCCTCTCTGCTTTCCTGTGGACTAAAACCTCAAAACCGCCATTTTTCACTCTCGGCACACTCCGGAGCAAAAAACGCAAACGTCCAGCCGCTGCTCCCACAGCAAAGGAGCCAGGGGGGAAAAGTCATGCTGGTCCTCACTGCCTCCGGGAACCCCTTCAAATGCCCCACACCTTTTGGACCTCTCTGCTTTCCTGTGGACTAGAACCTCAAAACCGCCATTTTTCACTTTCGTCAGGCTCTGGAGCAAAAAACGCAAACGTTTAGCCGCTGCTCCCACAGCAAAGGAGCCAGGGGGGAAAAGTCATGCTGGTCCTCACTGCCTCTGGGAACCCCTTCAAATGCCCCACACCTTTTGGACCTCTCTGCTTTCCTGTGGACTAGAACCTCAAAACCGCCATTTTTCACTCTCGGCACACTCCGGAGCAAAAAATGCAAACGTCCAGCCGCTGCTCCCACAGCAAAGGAGCCAGGGGGGAAAAGTCATGCTGGTCCTCACTGCCTCCGGGAACCCCTTCAAATTCCCCACACCTTTTGGACCTCTCTGCTTTCCTGTGGACTAGAACCTCAAAACCGCCATTTTTCACTCTCGGCACACTCCGGAGCAAAAAACGCAAACGTCCAGCCGCTGCTCCCACAGCAAAGGAGCCAGGGGGGAAAAGTCATGCTGGTCCTCACTGCCTCCGGGAACCCCTTCAAATGCCCCACACCTTTTGGACCTCTCTGCTTTCCTGTGGACTAGAACCTCAAAACCGCCATTTTTCACTCTCGGCACACTCCGGAGCAAAAAACGCAAACGTCCAGCCGCTGCTCCCACAGCAAAGGAGCCAGGGGGGAAAAGTCATGCTGGTCCTCACTGCCTCCGGGAACCCCTTCAAATGCCCCACACCTTTTGGACCTCTCTGCTTTCCTGTGGACTAGAACCTCAAAACAGCCATTTTTCACTTGCGTCAGGCTCTGGAGCAAAAAACGCAAACGTCCAGCCGCTGCTCCCACAGCAAAGGAGCCAGGGGGGAAAAGTCATGCTGGTCCTCACTGCCTCCGGGAACCCCTTCAAATGCCCCACACCTTTTGGACCTCTCTGCTTTCCTGTGGACTAGAACCTCAAAACCGCCATTTTTCACTCTCGGCACACTCCGGAGCAAAAAACGCAAACGTCCAGCCGCTGCTCCCACAGCAAAGGAGCCAGGGAGGAAAAGTCATGCTGGTCCTCACTGCCTCCGGGAACCCCTTCAAATGCCCCACACCTTTTGGACCTCTCTGCTTTCCTGTGGACTAGAACCTCAAAACCGCCATTTTTCACTTTCGTCAGGCTCTGGAGCAAAAAACGCAAACGTCCAGCCGCTGCTCCCACAGCAAAGGAGCCAGGGAGGAAAAGTCATGCTGGTCCTCACTGCCTCCGGGAACCCCTTCAAATGCCCCACACCTTTTGGACCTCTCTGCTTTCCTGTGGACTAGAACCTCAAAACCGCCATTTTTCACTCTCGGCACACTCCGGAGCAAAAAATGCAAACGTCCAGCCGCTGCTCCCACAGCAAAGGAGCCAGGGGGGAAAAGTCATGCTGGTCCTCACTGCCTCCGGGAACCCCTTCAAATGCCCCACACCTTTTGGACCTCTCTGCTTTCCTGTGGACTATAACCTTAAAAGAAATATTTTTCACTCTCGGCACACTCCGGAGCAAAAAACGCAAACGTCCAGCCGCTGCTCCCACAGCAAAGGAGCCAGGGGGGAAAAGTCATGCTGGTCCTCACTGCCTCCGGGAACCCCTTCAAATGCCCCACACCTTTTGGACCTCTCTGCTTTCCTGTGGACTAGAACCTCAAAACCGCCATTTTTCACTCTCGGCACACTCCGGAGCAAAAAACGCAAACGTCCAGCCGCTGCTCCCACAGCAAAGGAGCCAGGGGGGAAAAGTCATGCTGGTCCTCACTGCCTCCGGGAACCCCTTCAAATGCCCCACACCTTTTGCACCTCTCTGCTTTCCTGTGGACTAGAACCTCAAAACCGCCATTTTTCACTCTCGGCACACTCCGGAGCAAAAAACGCAAACGTCCAGCCGCTGCTCCCACAGCAAAGGAGCCAGGGGGGAAAAGTCATGCTGGTCCTCACTGCCTCCGGGAACCCCTTCAAATGCCCCACACCTTTTGGACCTCTCTGCTTTCCTGTGGACTAGAACCTCAAAACCGCCATTTTTCACTCTCGGCACACTCCGGAGCAAAAAACACAAACGTCCAGCCGCTGCTCCCACAGCAAAGGAGCCAGGGGGGAAAAGTCATGCTGGTCCTCACTGCCTCCGGGAACCCCTTCAAATGCCCCACACCTTTTGCACCTCTCTGCTTTCCTGTGGACTAGAACCTCAAAACCGCCATTTTTCACTCTCGGCACACTCCGGAGCAAAAAACGCAAACGTCCAGCCGCTGCTCCCACAGCAAAGGAGCCAGGGGGGAAAAGTCATGCTGGTCCTCACTGCCTCCGGGAACCCCTTCAAATGCCCCACACCTTTTGGACCTCTCTGCTTTCCTGTGGACTAGAACCTCAAAACCGCCATTTTTCACTTTCGTCAGGCTCTGGAGCAAAAAACGCAAACGTTTAGCCGCTGCTCCCACAGCAAAGGAGCCAGGGGGGAAAAGTCATGCTGGTCCTCACTGCCTCTGGGAACCCCTTCAAATGCCCCACACCTTTTGGACCTCTCTGCTTTCCTGTGGACTAGAACCTCAAAACCGCCATTTTTCACTCTCGGCACACTCCGGAGCAAAAAATGCAAACGTCCAGCCGCTGCTCCCACAGCAAAGGAGCCAGGGGGGAAAAGTCATGCTGGTCCTCACTGCCTCCGGGAACCCCTTCAAATGCCCCACACCTTTTGGACCTCTCTGCTTTCCTGTGGACTAGAACCTCAAAAGAACTATTTTTCACTCTCGGCACACTCCGGAGCAAAAAACGCAAACGTCCAGCCGCTGCTCCCACAGCAAAGGAGCCAGGGGGGAAAAGTCATGCTGGTCCTCACTGCCTCCGGGAACCCCTTCAAATGCCCCACACCTTTTGGACCTCTCTGCTTTCCTGTGGACTAGAACCTCAAAACCGCCATTTTTCACTCTCGGCACACTCCGGAGCAAAAAACGCAAACGTCCAGCCGCTGCTCCCACAGCAAAGGAGCCAGGGGGGAAAAGTCATGCTGGTCCTCACTGCCTCCGGGAACCCCTTCAAATGCCCCACACCTTTTGGACCTCTCTGCTTTCCTGTGGACTATAACCTCAAAAGAACTATTTTTCACTCTCGGCACACTCCGGAGCAAAAAACGCAAACGTCCAGCCGCTGCTCCCACAGCAAAGGAGCCAGGGGGGAAAAGTCATGCTGGTCCTCACTGCCTCCGGGAACCCCTTCAAATGCCCCACACCTTTTGGACCTCTCTGCTTTCCTGTGGACTAGAACCTCAAAACCGCCATCTTTCACTCTCGGCACACTCCGGAGCAAAAAACGCAAACGTCCAGCTGCTGCTCCCACAGCAAAGGAGCCAGGGGGGAAAAGTCATGCTGGTCCTCACTGCCTCCGGGAACCCCTTCAAATGCCCCACACCTTTTGGACCTCTCTGCTTTCCTGTGGACTAGAACCTCAAAACCGCCATCTTTCACTCTCGGCACACTCCGGAGCAAAAAACGCAAACGTCCAGCCGCTGCTCCCACAGCAAAGGAGCCAGGGGGGAAAAGTCATGCTGGTCCTCACTGCCTCCGGGAACCCCTTCAAATGCCCCACACCTTTTGGACCTCTCTGCTTTCCTGTGGACTAGAACCTCAAAACCGCCATTTTTCACTCTCGGCACACTCCGGAGCAAAAAACACAAACGTCCAGCCGCTGCTCCCACAGCAAAGGAGCCAGGGGGGAAAAGTCATGCTGGTCCTCACTGCCTCCGGGAACCCCTTCAAATGCCCCACACCTTTTCGACCTCTCTGCTTTCCTGTGGACTAGAACCTCAAAACCGCCATTTTTCACTCTCGGCACACTCCGGAGCAAAAAACGCAAACGTCCAGCCGCTGCTCCCACAGCAAAGGAGCCAGGGAGGAAAAGTCATGCTGGTCCTCACTGCCTCCGGGAACCCCTTCAAATGCCCCACACCTTTTGGACCTCTCTGCTTTCCTGTGGACTAGAACCTCAAAACCGCCATTTTTCACTTTCGTCAGGCTCTGGAGCAAAAAACGCAAACTTTTAGCCGCTGCTCCCACAGCAAAGGAGCCAGGGGGGAAAAGTCATGCTGGTCCTCACTGCCTCTGGGAACCCCTTCAAATGCCCCACACCTTTTGGACCTCTCTGCTTTCCTGTGGACTATAACCTCAAAACCGCCATTTTTCACTCTCGGCACACTCCGGAGCAAAAAATGCAAACGTCCAGCCGCTGCTCCCACAGCAAAGGAGCCAGGGGGGAAAAGTCATGCTGGTCCTCACTGCCTCCGGGAACCCCTTCAAATGCCCCACACCTTTTGGACCTCTCTGCTTTCCTGTGGACTAGAACCTCAAAACCGCCATTTTTCACTCTCGGCACACTCCGGAGCAAAAAACGCAAACGTCCAGCCGCTGCTCCCACAGCAAAGGAGCCAGGGGGGAAAAGTCATGCTGGTCCTCACTGCCTCCGGGAACCCCTTCAAATGCCCCACACCTTTTGGACCTCTCTGCTTTCCTGTGGACTAGAACCTCAAAACCGCCATTTTTCACTCTCGGCACACTCCGGAGCAAAAAACACAAACGTCCAGCCGCTGCTCCCACAGCAAAGTAGCCAGGGGGGAAAAGTCATGCTGGTCCTCACTGCCTCCGGGAACCCCTTCAAATGCCCCACACCTTTTGGGCCTCTCTGCTTTCCTGTGGACTAAAACCTCAAAACCGCCATTTTTCACTCTCGGCACACTCCGGAGCAAAAAACGCAAACGTCCAGCCGCTGCTCCCACAGCAAAGGAGCCAGGGGGGAAAAGTCATGCTGGTCCTCACTGCCTCCGGGAACCCCTTCAAATGCCCCACACCTTTTGGACCTCTCTGCTTTCCTGTGGACTAGAACCTCAAAACCGCCATTTTTCACTTTCGTCAGGCTCTGGAGCAAAAAACGCAAACGTTTAGCCGCTGCTCCCACAGCAAAGGAGCCAGGGGGGAAAAGTCATGCTGGTCCTCACTGCCTCTGGGAACCCCTTCAAATGCCCCACACCTTTTGGACCTCTCTGCTTTCCTGTGGACTAGAACCTCAAAACCGCCATTTTTCACTCTCGGCACACTCCGGAGCAAAAAATGCAAACGTCCAGCCGCTGCTCCCACAGCAAAGGAGCCAGGGGGGAAAAGTCATGCTGGTCCTCACTGCCTCCGGGAACCCCTTCAAATCCCCCACACCTTTTGGAACTCTCTGCTTTCCTGTGGACTAGAACCTCAAAAGAACTATTTTTCACTCTCGGCACACTCCGGAGTAAAAAACGCAAACGTCCAGCCGCTGCTCCCACAGCAAAGGAGCCAGGGGGGAAAAGTCATGCTGGTCCTCACTGCCTCCGGGAACCCCTTCAAATGCCCCACACCTTTTGGACCTCTCTGCTTTCCTGTGGACTAGAACCTCAAAACCGCCATTTTTCACTCTCGGCACACTCCGGAGCAAAAAACGCAAACGTCCAGCCGCTGCTCCCACAGCAAAGGAGCCAGGGGGGAAAAGTCATGCTGGTCCTCACTGCCTCCGGGAACCCCTTCAAATGCCCCACACCTTTTGGACCTCTCTGCTTTCCTGTGGACTAGAACCTCAAAAGCACCATTTTTCACTCTCGGCACACTCCGGAGCAAAAAACGCAAACGTCCAGCCGCTGCTCCCACAGCAAAGGAGCCAGGGGGGAAAAGTCATGCTGGTCCTCACTGCCTCCGGGAACCCCTTCAAATGCCCCACACCTTTTGGACCTCTCTGCTTTCCTGTGGACTAGAACCTCAAAACCGCCATCTTTCACTCTCGGCACACTCCGGAGCAAAAAACGCAAACGTCCAGCTGCTGCTCCCACAGCAAAGGAGCCAGGGGGGAAAAGTCATGCTGGTCCTCACTGCCTCCGGGAACCCCTTCAAATGCCCCACACCTTTTGGACCTCTCTGCTTTCCTGTGGACTAGAACCTCAAAACCGCCATTTTTCACTCTCGGCACACTCCGGAGCAAAAAACGCAAACGTCCAGCCGCTGCTCCCACAGCAAAGGAGCCAGGGGGGTAAAGTCATGCTGGTCCTCACTGCCTCCGGGAACCCCTTCAAATGCCCCACACCTTTTGGACCTCTCTGCTTTCCTGTGGACTAGAACCTCAAAACCGCCATTTTTCACTCTCGGCACACTCCGGAGCAAAAAACACAAACGTCCAGCCGCTGCTCCCACAGCAAAGGAGCCAGGGGGGAAAAGTCATGCTGGTCCTCACTGCCTCCGGGAACCCCTTCAAATGCCCCACACCTTTTGGACCTCTCTGCTTTCCTGTGGACTAGAACCTCAAAACCGCCATTTTTCACTCTCGGCACACTCCGGAGCAAAAAACGCAAACGTCCAGCCGCTGCTCCCACAGCAAAGGAGCCAGGGAGGAAAAGTCATGCTGGTCCTCACTGCCTCCGGGAACCCCTTCAAATGCCCCACACCTTTTGGACCTCTCTGCTTTCCTGTGGACTAGAACCTCAAAACCGCCATTTTTCACTTTCGTCAGGCTCTGGAGCAAAAAACGCAAACTTTTAGCCGCTGCTCCCACAGCAAAGGAGCCAGGGGGGAAAAGTCATGCTGGTCCTCACTGCCTCTGGGAACCCCTTCAAATGCCCCACACCTTTTGGACCTCTCTGCTTTCCTGTGGACTATAACCTCAAAACCGCCATTTTTCACTCTCGGCACACTCCGGAGCAAAAAATGCAAACGTCCAGCCGCTGCTCCCACAGCAAAGGAGCCAGGGGGGAAAAGTCATGCTGGTCCTCACTGCCTCCGGGAACCCCTTCAAATGCCCCACACCTTTTGGACCTCTCTGCTTTCCTGTGGACTAGAACCTCAAAACCGCCATTTTTCACTCTCGGCACACTCCGGAGCAAAAAACGCAAACGTCCAGCCGCTGCTCCCACAGCAAAGGAGCCAGGGGGGAAAAGTCATGCTGGTCCTCACTGCCTCTGGGAACCCCTTCAAATGCCCCACACCTTTTGGACCTCTCTGCTTTCCTGTGGACTAGAACCTCAAAACCGCCATTTTTCACTCTCGGCACACTCCGGAGCAAAAAACGCAAACGTCCAGCCGCTGCTCCCACAGCAAAGGAGCCAGGGGGGAAAAGTCATGCTGGTCCTCACTGCCTCCGGGAACCCCTTCAAATCCCCCACACCTTTTGGAACTCTCTGCTTTCCTGTGGACTAGAACCTCAAAACCGCCATTTTTCACTCTCGGCACACTCCGGAGCAAAAAACACAAACGTCCAGCCGCTGCTCCCACAGCAAAGGAGCCAGGGGGGAAAAGTCATGCTGGTCCTCACTGCCTCCGGGAACCCCTTCAAATGCCCCACACCTTTTGGGCCTCTCTGCTTTCCTGTGGACTAAAACCTCAAAACGGCCATTTTTCACTCTCGGCACACTCCGGAGCAAAAAACGCAAACGTCCAGCCGCTGCTCCCACAGCAAAGGAGCCAGGGGGGAAAAGTCATGCTGGTCCTCACTGCCTCCGGGAACCCCTTCAAATGCCCCACACCTTTTGGACCTCTCTGCTTTCCTGTGGACTAGAACCTCAAAACCGCCATTTTTCACTTTCGTCAGGCTCTGGACCAAAAAACGCAAACGTTTAGCCGCTGCTCCCACAGCAAAGGAGCCAGGGGGGAAAAGTCATGCTGGTCCTCACTGCCTCTGGGAACCCCTTCAAATGCCCCACACCTTTTGGACCTCTCTGCTTTCCTGTGGACTAGAACCTCAAAACCGCCATTTTTCACTCTCGGCACACTCCGGAGCAAAAAATGCAAACGTCCAGCCGCTGCTCCCACAGCAAAGGAGCCAGGGGGGAAAAGTCATGCTGGTCCTCACTGCCTCCGGGAACCCCTTCAAATGCCCCACACCTTTTGGACCTCTCTGCTTTCCTGTGGACTAGAACCTCAAAAGAACTATTTTTCACTCTCGGCACACTCCGGAGTAAAAAACGCAAACGTCCAGCCGCTGCTCCCACAGCAAAGGAGCCAGGGGGGAAAAGTCATGCTGGTCCTCACTGCCTCCGGGAACCCCTTCAAATGCCCCACACCTTTTGGACCTCTCTGCTTTCCTGTGGACTAGAACCTCAAAACCGCCATTTTTCACTCTCGGCACACTCCGGAGCAAAAAACGCAAACGTCCAGCCGCTGCTCCCACAGCAAAGGAGCCAGGGGGGAAAAGTCATGCTGGTCCTCACTGCCTCCGGGAACACCTTCAAATGCCCCACACCTTTTGGACCTCTCTGCTTTCCTGTGGACTAGAACCTCAAAAGCACCATTTTTCACTCTCGGCACACTCCGGAGCAAAAAACGCAAACGTCCAGCCGCTGCTCCCACAGCAAAGGAGCCAGGGGGGAAAAGTCATGCTGGTCCTCACTGCCTCCGGGAACCCCTTCAAATGCCCCACACCTTTTGGACCTCTCTGCTTTCCTGTGGACTATAACCTCAAAAGAACTATTTTTCACTCTCGGCACACTCCGGAGCAAAAAACGCAAACGTCCAGCCGCTGCTCCCACAGCAAAGGAGCCAGGGGGGAAAAGTCATGCTGGTCCTCACTGCCTCCGGGAACCCCTTCAAATGCCCCACACCTTTTGGACCTCTCTGCTTTCCTGTGGACTAGAACCTCAAAACCGCCATTTTTCACTCTCGGCACACTCCGGAGCAAAAAACGCAAACGTCCAGCCGCTGCTCCCACAGCAAAGGAGCCAGGGGGGAAAAGTCATGCTGGTCCTCACTGCCTCCGGGAACCCCTTCAAATGCCCCACACCTTTTGGACCTCTCTGCTTTCCTGTGGACTAGAACCTCAAAACCGCCATTTTTCACTCTCGGCACACTCCGGAGCAAAAAACGCAAACGTCCAGCCGCTGCTCCCACAGCAAAGGAGCCAGGGAGGAAAAGTCATGCTGGTCCTCACTGCCTCCGGGAACCCCTTCAAATGCCCCACACCTTTTGGACCTCTCTGCTTTCCTGTGGACTAGAACCTCAAAACAGCCATTTTTCACTTGCGTCAGGCTCTGGAGCAAAAAACGCAAACGTCCAGCCGCTGCTCCCACAGCAAAGGAGCCAGGGGGGAAAAGTCATGCTGGTCCTCACTGCCTCTGGGAACCCCTTCAAATGCCCCACACCTTTTGGACCTCTCTGCTTTCCTGTGGACTAGAACCTCAAAACCGCCATTTTTCACTCTCGGCACACTCCGGAGCAAAAAACGCAAACGTCCAGCCGCTGCTCCCACACCAAAGGAGCCAGGGGGGAAAAGTCATGCTGGTCCTCACTGCCTCCGGGAACCCCTTCAAATGCCCCACAGCTTTTGGACCTCTCTGCTTTCCTGTGGACTCCATCCTCAAAACCACCGTTTTTCACTCTCGGCATCCGCTGGAGCAAAAAACGCAAACGTCCAGCCGCTGCTCCCACAGCAAAGGAGCCAGGGGGGAAAAGTCATGCTGGTCCTCACTGCCTCCGGGAACCCCTTCAAATGCCCCACACCTTTTGGACCTCTCTGCTTTCCTGTGGACTAGAACCTCAAAACCGCCATTTTTCACTTTCGTCAGGCTCTGGAGCAAAAAACGCAAACTTTTAGCCGCTGCTCCCACAGCAAAGGAGCCAGGGGGGAAAAGTCATGCTGGTCCTCACTGCCTCCGGGAACCCCTTCAAATGCCCCACACCTTTTGGACCTCTCTGCTTTCCTGTGGACTAGAACCTCAAAACCGCCATTTTTCACTCTCGGCACACTCCGGAGCAAAAAATGCAAACGTCCAGCCGCTGCTCCCACAGCAAAGGAGCCAGGGGGGAAAAGTCATGCTGGTCCTCACTGCCTCCGGGAACCCCTTCAAATGCCCCACACCTTTTGGACCTCTCTGCTTTCCTGTGGACTAGAACCTCAAAAGAACTATTTTTCACTCTCGGCACACTCCGGAGTAAAAAACGCAAACGTCCAGCCGCTGCTCCCACAGCAAAGGAGCCAGGGGGGAAAAGTCATGCTGGTCCTCACTGCCTCCGGGAACCCCTTCAAATCCCCCACACCTTTTGGACCTCTCTGCTTTCCTGTGGACTAGAACCTCAAAACCGCCATTTTTCACTCTCGGCACACTCCGGAGCAAAAAACACAAACGTCCAGCCGCTGCTCCCACAGCAAAGGAGCCAGGGGGGAAAAGTCATGCTGGTCCTCACTGCCTCCGGGAACCCCTTCAAATGCCCCACACCTTTTGGGCCTCTCTGCTTTCCTGTGGACTAAAACCTCAAAACCGCCATTTTTCACTCTCGGCACACTCCGGAGCAAAAAACGCAAACGTCCAGCCGCTGCTCCCACAGCAAAGGAGCCAGGGGGGAAAAGTCATGCTGGTCCTCACTGCCTCCGGGAACCCCTTCAAATGCCCCACACCTTTTGGACCTCTCTGCTTTCCTGTGGACTAGAACCTCAAAACCGCCATTTTTCACTCTCGGCACACTCCGGAGCAAAAAACGCAAACGTCCAGCCGCTGCTCCCACAGCAAAGGAGCCAGGGGGGAAAAGTCATGCTGGTCCTCACTGCCTCCGGGAACCCCTTCAAATGCCCCACACCTTTTGGACCTCTCTGCTTTCCTGTGGACTATAACCTCAAAAGAACTATTTTTCACTCTCGGCACACTCCGGAGCAAAAAACGCAAACGTCCAGCCGCTGCTCCCACAGCAAAGGAGCCAGGGGGGAAAAGTCATGCTGGTCCTCACTGCCTCCGGGAACCCCTTCAAATGCCCCACACCTTTTGGACCTCTCTGCTTTCCTGTGGACTAGAACCTCAAAACCGCCATTTTTCACTCTCGGCACACTCCGGAGCAAAAAACGCAAACGTCCAGCCGCTGCTCCCACAGCAAAGGAGCCAGGGGGGAAAAGTCATGCTGGTCCTCACTGCCTCTGGGAACCCCTTCAAATGCCCCACACCTTTTGGACCTCTCTGCTTTCCTGTGGACTAGAATCTCAAAACCGCCATTTTTCACTCTCGGCACACTCCGGAGCAAAAAACGCAAACGTCCAGCCGCTGCTCCCACAGCAAAGGAGCCAGGGGGGAAAAGTCATGCTGGTCCTCACTGCCTCCGGGAACCCCTTCAAATGCCCCACACCTTTTGGACCTCTCTGCTTTCCTGTGGACTAGAACCTCAAAACCGCCATTTTTCACTCTCTGCACACTCCGGAGCAAAAAACACAAACGTCCAGCCGCTGCTCCCACAGCAAAGGAGCCAGGGGGGAAAAGTCATGCTGGTCCTCACTGCCTCCGGGAACCCCTTCAAATGCCCCACACCTTTTGGACCTCTCTGCTTTCCTGTGGACTAGAACCTCAAAACCGCCATTTTTCACTCTCGGCACACTCCGGAGCAAAAAACGCAAACGTCCAGCCGCTGCTCCCACAGCAAAGGAGCCAGGGAGGAAAAGTCATGCTGGTCCTCACTGCCTCCGGGAACCCCTTCAAATGCCCCACACCTTTTGGACCTCTCTGCTTTCCTGTGGACTAGAACCTCAAAACCGCCATTTTTCACTTTCGTCAGGCTCTGGAGCAAAAAACGCAAACGTTTAGCCGCTGCTCCCACAGCAAAGGAGCCAGGGGGGAAAAGTCATGCTGGTCCTCACTGCCTCTGGGAACCCCTTCAAATGCCCCACACCTTTTGGACCTCTCTGTTTTCCTGTGGACTCCATCCTCAAAACCACCGTTTTTCACTCTCGGCAGCCTCCGGAGCAAAAAACGCAAACGTCCAGCCGCTGCTCCCACAGCAAAGGTTCCAAGGCGGAAAAGTCATGCTGGTCCTCACTGCCTCTGGGAACCCCTTCAAATGCCCCACACCTTTTAGACCTCTCTGTTTTCCTGTGGACTCTATCCTCAAAACCACCGTTTTTCACTCTCGGCAGCCTCCGGAGCAAAAAACGCAAACGTCCAGCCGCTGCTCCCACAGCAAAGGCCCCAGAGGGGAAAAGTCATGCTGGTCCTCACTGCCTCCGGGAACCCCTTCATATGCCCCACACCTTTTGGATCTGTCTGCTTTCATGTGGACTCCATCCTCAAAACCACCGTTTTTCACTCTCGGCAGCCTCCGGAGCAAAAAACGCAAACGTCCAGCCGCTGCTCCCACAGCAAAGGCCCCAGCGGGGAAAAGTCATGCTGGTCCTCACTGCCTCTGGGAACCCCTTCAAATGCCCCACACCTTTTGGACCTCTCTGTTTTCCTGTGGACTCTATCCTCAAAACCACCGTTTTTCACTCTCGGCAGCCTCCGGAGCAAAAAACGCAAACGTCCAGCCGCTGCTCCCACAGCAAAGGCCCCAGCGGGGAAAAGTCATGCTGGTCTTCACTACCTCCAGGAACCTCTTCAAATGCCCCACACCTTTTGGACCTATCTGCTTTCCTGTGGAATCCATCCTCAAAACCACCGTTTTTCACTCTCGGCAGCCTCCGGAGCAAAAAACGCAAACGTCCAGCCGCTGCTCCCACAGCAAAGGCCCCAGCGGGGAAAAGTCATGCTGGTCCTCACTGCCTCCGGGAACCCCTTCATATGCCCCACACCTTTTGGATCTGTCTGCTTTCATGTGGACTCCATCCTCAAAACCACCGTTTTTCACTCTCGGCATCCGCCGGAGCAAAAAACGCAAACGTCCAGCCGCTGCTCCCACAGCAAAGGCCCCTTCAAGGAAAAGTCATGCTGGTCCTCACTGCCTCCGGGAACCCCTTCAAATGCCCCACACCTTTTGGACCTCTCTGTTTTCCTGTGGAGTCCATCCTCAAAACCACCGTTTTTCACTCTCGGCAGCCTCCGGAGCAAAAAACGCAAACGTCCAGCCGCTGCTCCCACAGCAAAGGCCCCAGCGGGGAAAAGTCATGCTGGTCCTCACTGCCTCCGGGAACCCCTTCATATGCCCCACACCTTTTGGATCTGTCTTCTTTCATGTGGACTCCATCCTCAAAACCACCGTTTTTCACTCTCGGCATCCGCCGGAGCAAAAAACGCAAACGTCCAGCCGCTGCTCCCACAGCAAAGGCCCCATCAAGGAAAAGTCATGCTGGTCCTCACTGCCTCTGGGAACCCCTTCAAATGCCCCACACCTTTTGGACCTCTCTGTTTTCCTGTGGACTCTATCCTCAAAACCACCGTTTTTCACTCTCGGCAGCCTCCGGAGCAAAAAACGCAAACGTCCAGCCGCTGCTCCCACAGCAAAGGCCCCAGCGGGGAAAAGTCATGCTGGTCTTCACTACCTCCAGGAACCTCTTCAAATGCCCCACACCTTTTGGACCTATCTGCTTTCCTGTGGAATCCATCCTCAAAACCACCGTTTTTCACTCTCGGCAGCCTCCGGAGCAAAAAACGCAAACGTCCAGCCGCTGCTCCCACAGCAAAGGCCCCAGCGGGGAAAAGTCATGCTGGTCCTCACTGCCTCCGGGAACCCCTTCATATGCCCCACACCTTTTGGATCTGTCTGCTTTCATGTGGACTCCATCCTCAAAACCACCGTTTTTCACTCTCGGCATCCGCCGGAGCAAAAAACGCAAACGTCCAGCCGCTGCTCCCACAGCAAAGGCCCGTTCAAGGAAAAGTCATGCTGTTCCTCACTGCCTCCGGGAACCCTTTCAAATGCCCCACACCTTTTGGACCTCTCTGCTTTCCTGTGGACTCCATCCTCAAAACCACCGTTTTTCACTCTCGGCAGCCTCCGGAGCAGAAAACGAAAACGTCCAACCACTGCTCCCACAGCAAAGGCCCCAGCGGGGAAAAGTCATGCTGGTTCTCACTGCCTCCGGGAACCCCTTCATATGCCCCACACCTTTTGGAACTCTCTGCTTTCCTGTGGACTCCACCCTCAAAACCACCGTTTTTCACTCGGCAGCCTCCGGAGTAAAAAACGCAAAAGTCCAGCCGCTGCTCCCACAGCAAAGGCCCCAGCGGGGACAAGTCATGCTGGTCCTCACTGCCTCCGGGAACCCCTTGAAATGCCCCACACCTTTTGGACCTCTCTGCTTTCCTGTGGAATCCATCCTCAAAACCATCGTTTTTCACTCTCAGCAGCCTCCGGAGCAAAAAACTCAAACATCCAGCCGCTGCACCCACACCAAAGGTTCAAAGGCGGAAAAGTCATGCTGGTCCTCACTGCCTCCAGGAACCCCTGCAAATGCCCCACACCTTTTGCACCTCTCTGCTTTCCTGTGGACTCCATCCTCAAAACCACCGGTTTTCACTCTCAGCATCCGCCGGAGCAAAAAACGCAAACGTCCAGCCGCTGCTAGCACAGCAAAAGCCCCAGCGGGGAAAAGTCATGCTGGTTCTCACTGCCTCCGGGAACCCCTTCAAATGCCCCACACCTTTTGGACCTCTCTGTTTTCCTGTGGACTCAATCCTCAAAACCACCGTTTTTCACTCTCGGCAGCCTCCGGAGCAAAAAACGCAAACGTCCAGCCGCTGCTCCCACAGCAAAGGCCCCAGCGGGGAAAAGTCATGCTGGTCTTCACTACCTCCAGGAACCTCTTCAAATGCCCCACACCTTTTGGACCTCTCTGCTTTCCTGTGGAATCCATCCTCAAAACCACCGTTTTTCACTCGCGGCAGCCTCCGGAGCAAAAAACGCAAACGTCCAGCCGCTGCTCCCACAGCAAAGGCCCCAGCGGGGAAAAGTCATGCTGGTCCTCACTGCCTCCGGGAACCCCTTCAAATACCCCACACCTTTTGGACCTCTCTGCTTTCCTGTGGACTCCATCCTCAAAACCACCGTTTTTCACTCTCGGCATCCGCCGGAGCAAAAAACGCAAACGTCCAGCCGCTGCTCTCACAGCAACGGCCCCTTCAAGGAAAAGTCATGCTGGTCCTCACTGCCTCCGGGAACCCTTTCAAATGCCCCACACCTTTTGGACCTCTCTGCTTTCCTGTGGAATCCATCCTCAAAACCATCGTTTTTCACTCTCAGCAGCCTCCGGATCAAAAAACTCAAACATCCAGCCGCTGCACCCACAGCAAATGCCCAGCGGTGAAAAGTCATGCTGGTCCTCACTACCTCCAGGAACCCCTTCAAATGCCCCACACCTTTTGGACCTCTCTGCTTTCCTGTGGACTCCATCCTGAAAACCATCGTTTTTCACTATTGGAATCCGCCGGAGCAAAAAACGCAAACGTCCAGCCGCTGCTCCCACAGCAAAGGCCCCAGCGGGGAAAAGTCATGCTGGTCCTCACTGCCTCCGGGAACCCCTTCAAATGCCCCACACCTTTTGGACCTCTCTGCTTTCCTGTGGAATCCATCCTCAAAACCACCGTTAGTAACCCTCGGTAGTCTCTGTAGCAAAAAACGCAAACGTCCAGCCGCTGCTCCCACAGCAAAGGCCCCAGCGGGGAAAAGTCATGCTGGTCCTCACTGCCTCCGGGAACCCCTGCAAATGCCCCACACCTTTTGCACCTCTTTGCTTTCCTGTGGACTCCATCCTCAAAACCACCGTTTTTATACCCTCCGTAGTCTCTTTAGCAAAAAACGCAAACGTCCAGCCGCTGCTCCCACAGCAAATGTTCCAAGGCTGAAAAGTCATGCTGGTCCTCACTGCCTCCGGGAACCCCTTCAAATGCCCCACACCTTTTGGACCTCTCTGCTTTCCTGTGGACTCCATCCTCAAAACCACCGTTTTTCACTCTCGGCAGCCTCCGGAGCAAAAAACGCAAACGTCCAGCCGCTGCTCCCACAGCAAAGGCCCCAGCGGGGAAAAGTCATGCTGGTCCTCACTGCCTCCGGGAACCACTTCAAATGCCCCACACCTTTTGGACCTCTCGGCTTTGCTGTGGAATCCATCCTCAAAACAACTGTTTTTAACCCTCTGTATTCTCTGTATCAAAAAACGCAAACGTCCAGCCGCTGCTCCCACAGCAAAGGCCCCAGCGGGGAAAAGTCATGCTGGTCCTCACTGCCTCCGGGAACCCCTGCAAATGCCCCACACCTTTTGCACCTCTTTGCTTTCCTGTGGACTCCATCCTCAAAACCACCGTTTTTATACCCTCCGTAGTCTCTTTAGCAAAAAACGCAAACGTCCAGCCGCTGCTCCCACAGCAAATGTTCCAAGGCTGAAAAGTCATGCTGGTCCTCACTGCCTCCGGGAACCCCTTCAAATGCCCCACACCTTTTGGACCTCTCTGCTTTCCTGTGGACTCCATCCTCAAAACCACCGTTTTTCACTCTCGGCAGCATCCGGAGCAAAAAACGCAAACGTCCAGCCGCTGCTCCCACAGCAAAGGCCCCAGCGGGGAAAAGTCATGCTGGTCCTCACTGCCTCCGGGAACCACTTCAAATGCCCCACACCTTTTGGACCTCTCGGCTTTGCTGTGGAATCCATCCTCAAAACAACTGTTTTTAACCCTCTGTATTCTCTGTATCAAAAAACGCAAACGTCCAGCCGCTGCTCCCACAGCAAAGGCCCCAGCGGGGAAAAGTCATGCTGGTCCTCACTGCCTCCGGGAACCCCTTCAAATGCCCCACACCTTTTGGACCTCTCTGTTTTCCTGTGGAATCCATCCTCAAAACCACCGCTTTTAACCCTCGGTAGTCTCTGTAGCAAAAAAAGCAAACGTCCAGCCGCTGCTCCCACAGCAAACGTTCCAGGGCAGAAAAGTCATGCTGGTCCTCACTGCCTCCGGGAACCCCTTCAAATGCCCCACACCTTTTGCACCTCTCTGCTTTCCTGTGGACTCCATCCTCAAAACCACCGTTTTTCACTCTCGGCATCCTCCGGAGCAAAAAACGCAAACGTCCAGCCGCTGCTCCCACAGCAAAGGCCCCAGCAGGGAAAAGTCATGCTGGTCCTCACTGCCTCCGGGAACCCCTTCAAATGCCCCATACGTTTTGGACCTCTCTGTTTTCCTGCTGACTCCATCCTAAAAACCACCGTTTTTCACTCTCGGCAGCCTCCGGAGCAAAATACGCAAACGTCCAGCCGCTGCTTCCACAGCAAAGGCCCCAGCAAGAAAAGTCATGCTGGTCCTCACTACCTCCAGGAACCCCTTCAAATGCCCCACACCTTTTGGACCTCTCTGCTTTCCTGGGGACTCCATCCTCAAAACCACCGTTTTTCACTCTCGGCAGCCTCCGGAGCAAAATACGCAAACGTCCAGCCGCTGCTAGCACAGCAAAGGCCCCAGCGGGGAAAAGTCATGCTGGTCCTCACTGCCTCCGGGAACACCTTCATATGCCCCACACCTTTTGGATCTGTCTGCTTTCATGTGGACTCCATCCTCAAAACCACCGTTTTTCACTCTCGGCAGCCTCCGGAGCAAAAAACGCAAACGTCCAGCCGCTGCTCCCACAGCAAAGGCCCCAGCGGGGAAAAGTCATGCTGGTCCTCACTGCCTCCGGGAACCCCTTCAAATACGCCACACCTTTTGGACCTCTCTGCTTTCCTGTGAACTCCATCCTCAAAACCACCGTTTTTCACTCTCGGCAGCCTCCGGAGCAAAAAACGCAAACGTCCAGCCGCTGCTCCCACAGCAAAGGCCCCAGCGGGGAAAAGTCATGCTGGTCCTCACTGCCTCTGGGAACCCCTTCAAATGCCCCACACCTTTTGGACCTCTCTGCTTTCCTGTGGACTCCATCCTCAAAACCACCGTTATTAACCCTCGGTAGTCTCTGTAGCAAAAAACGCAGATGTCCAGCCGCTGCTCCCACAGCAAAGGCCCCAGTGGGGAAAAGTCATGCTGGTCCTCACTGCCTCGGGGAAGCCCTTCAAATGCCCCACACCTTTTGGACCTCTCTGTTTTCCTGTGGAATCCATCCTCAAAACCACCGCTTTTAACCCTCGGTAGTCCCTGTTGCAAAAAACGCAAACGTACAGCCGCTGCTCCCACAGCAAACGTTCCAAGGCAGAAAAGTCATGCTGGTCCTCACTACCTCCGGGAACCCCTTCAAATGCCCCACACCTTTTGGACCTCTCTGTTTTCCTGTGGACTCCATCCTCAAAACCACCGTTTTTCAACCTCGGCAGCCTCCGGAGCAAAAAACGCAAACGTCCAGCCGCTGCTTCCACAGCAAAGGCCCCAGCAAGAAAAGTCATGCTGGTCCTCACTACCTCCAGGAACCCCTTCAAATGCCCCACACCTTTTGGACCTCTCTGCTTTCCTGTGGACTCCATCCTCAAAACCACCGTTTTTCACTCTCGGCAGCCTCCGGAGCAAAATACGCAAACGTCCAGCCGCTGCTCCCACAGCAAAGGAGCCAGGGGGGAAAAGTCATGCTGGTCCTCACTGCCTCCGGGAACCCCTTCAAATGCCCCACACCTTTTGGACCTCTCTGTTTTCCTGTGGAATCCATCCTCAAAACCACCGCTTTTAACCCTCGGTAGTCTCTGTAGCAAAATACGCAAACGTCCAGCCGCTGCTCCCACAGCAAACGTTCCAAGGCAGAAAAGTCATGCTGGTCCTCACTGCCTCCGGGAACCCCTTCAAATGCCCCACACCTTTTGGACCTCTCTGCTTTCCTGTGGACTCCATCCTCAAAACCACCGTTTTTCACTCTCGGCATCCTCCGGAGCAAAAAACGCAAACGTCCAGCCGCTGCTCCCACAGCAAAGGAGCCAGGGGGGAAAAGTCATGCTGGTCCTCACTGCCTCCGGGAACCCCTTCAAATGCCCCATACGTTTTGGACCTCTCTGTTTTCCTGCTGACTCCATCCTAAAAACCACCGTTTTTCACTCTCGGCATCCGCCGGAGCAAAAAACGCAAACGTCCAGCCGCTGCTCCCACAGCAAAGGTTCCAAGGCGGAAAAGTCATGCTGGTCCTCACTGCCTCTGGGAACCCCTTCAAATGCCCCACACCTTTTGGACCTCTCTGTTTTCCTGTGGTCTCCATCCTCAAAACCACCGTTTTTCACTCTCGGCAGCCTCCGGAGCAAAATACGCAAACGTCCAGCCGCTGCTTCCACAGCAAAGGCCCAAGCAAGAAAAGTCATGCTGGTCCTCACTACCTCCAGGAACCCCTTCAAATGCCCCACACCTTTTGGACCTCTCTGCTTTCCTGTGGACTCCATCCTCAAAACCACCGTTTTTCACTCTCGGCAGCCTCCGGAGCAAAATACGCAAACGTCCAGCCGCTGCTAGCACAGCAAAGGCCCCAGCGGGGAAAAGTCATGCTGGTCCTCACTGCCTCCGGGAACACCTTCATATGCCCCACACCTTTTGGATCTGTCTGCTTTCATGTGGACTCCATCCTCAAAACCACCGTTTTTCACTCTCGGCAGCCTCCGGAGCAAAAAACGCAAACGTCCAGCCGCTGCTCCCACAGCAAAGGCCCCAGCGGGGAAAAGTCATGCTGGTCCTCACTGCCTCCGGGAACCCCTTCAAATACGCCACACCTTTTGGACCTCTCTGCTTTCCTGTGAACTCCATCCTCAAAACCACCGTTTTTCACTCTCGGCAGCCTCCGGAGCAAAAAACGCAAACGTCCAGCCGCTGCTCCCACAGCAAAGGCCCCAGCGGGGAAAAGTCATGCTGGTCCTCACTGCCTCTGGGAACCCCTTCAAATGCCCCACACCTTTTGGACCTCTCTGCTTTCCTGTGGACTCCATCCTCAAAACCACCGTTATTAACCCTCGGTAGTCTCTGTAGCAAAAAACGCAGATGTCCAGCCGCTGCTCCCACAGCAAAGGCCCCAGTGGGGAAAAGTCATGCTGGTCCTCACTGCCTCGGGGAAGCCCTTCAAATGCCCCACACCTTTTGGACCTCTCTGTTTTCCTGTGGAATCCATCCTCAAAACCACCGCTTTTAACCCTCGGTAGTCCCTGTAGCAAAAAACGCAAACGTACAGCCGCTGCTTCCACAGCAAACGTTCCAAGGCAGAAAAGTCATGCTGGTCCTCACTACCTCCGGGAACCCCTTCAAATGCCCCACACGTTTTGGACCTCTCTGTTTTCCTGTGGACTCCATCCTCAAAACCACCGTTTTTCAACCTCGGCAGCCTCCGGAGCAAAAAACGCAAACGTCCAGCCGCTGCTTCCACAGCAAAGGCCCCAGCAAGAAAAGTCATGCTGGTCCTCACTACCTCCAGGAACCCCTTCAAATGCCCCACACCTTTTGGACCTCTCTGCTTTCCTGTGGACTCCATCCTCAAAACCACCGTTTTTCACTCTCGGCAGCCTCCGGAGCAAAATACGCAAACGTCCAGCCGCTGCTAGCACAGCAAAGGCCCCAGCGGGGAAAAGTCATGCTGGTCCTCACTGCCTCCGGGAACGCCTTCATATGCCCCACACCTTTTGGATCTGTCTGCTTTCATGTGGACTCCATCCTCAAAACCACCGTTTTTCACTCTCGGCAGCCTCCGGAGCAAAAAACGCAAACGTCCAGCCGCTGCTCCCACAGCAAAGGCCCCAGCGGGGAAAAGTCATGCTGGTCCTCACTGCCTCCGGGAACCCCTTCAAATACCCCACACCTTTTGGACCTCTCTGCTTTCCTGTGAACTCCATCCTCAAAACCACCGTTTTTCACTCTCGGCAGCCTCCGGAGCAAAAAACGCAAACGTCCAGCCGCTGCTCCCACAGCAAAGGTTCCAAGGCGGAAAAGTCATGCTGGTCCTCACTGCCTCCGGGAACCCCTTCAAATGCCCCACACCTTTTGGACCTCTCTGTTTTCCTGTGGACTCCATCCTCAAAACCACCGTTTTTCACTCTCGGCAGCCTCCGGAGCAAAAAACGCAAACGTCCAGCCGCTGCTCCCACAGCAAAGGCCCCAGCGGGGAAAAGTCATGCTGGTCCTCACTGCCTCCGGGAACCCTTTCAAATGCCCCACACCTTTTGGACCTCTCTGCTTTCCTGTGGACTCCATCCTCAAAACCACCGTTTTTCACTCTCGGCAGCCTCCGGAGCAAAAAACGCAAACGTCCAACCGCTGCTTCCACAGCAAAGGCCCCAGCGGGGAAAAGTCATGCTGGTCCTCACTGCCTCCGGGAACCCCTTCAAATGCCCCACACCTTTTGGAACTCTCTGCTTTCCTGTGGACTCCACCCTCAAAACCACCGTTTTTCACTCTCGGCAGCCTCCGGAGCAAAAAACGCAAACGTCCAGCCACTGCTCCCACAGCAAAGGCCCCAGCGGGGAAAAGTCATGCTGGTCCTCACTGCCTCCGGGAACCCCTTCAAATGCCCCACACCTTTTGGACCTCTCTGCTTTCCTGTGGAATCCATCCTCAAAATTACCGTTTTTCACTCTCAGCAGCCTCCGGAGCAAAAAACTCAAACATCCAGCCGCTGCACCCACAGCAAAGGCCCAGCGTGGAAAAGTCATGCTGGTCCTCACTGCCTCCGGGAACCCCTTCAAATGCCCCACACCTTTTGGACCTCTCTGCTTTTCTGTGGAATCCATCCTTAAAACCACTGTTTTTAACCCTCTGTATTCTCTGTATCAAAAAACGCAAACGTCCAGCCGCTGCTCCCACAGCAAAGGTTCCAAGGCGGAAAAGTCATGCTGGTCCTACCTGCCTCCGGGAACCCCTTCAAATGCCCCACACCTTTTGCACCTCTCTGTTTTCCTGTGGAATCCATCCTCAAAACCACCGCTTTTAACCCTCGGTAGTCCCTGTAGCAAAAAACGCAAACGTCCAGCCGCTGCTCCCACAGCAAACGTTCCAAGGCAGAAAAGTCATGCTGGTCCTCACTGCCTCCGGGAACCCCTTCAAATGCCCCACACCTTTTGGGCCTCTCTGCTTTCCTGTGGACTCCATCCTCAAAACCACCGTTTTTCACTCTCGGCATCCGCCGGTGCCAAAAACGCAAACGTCCAGCCGCTGCTCCCACAGCAAAGGCCCCAGCGGGGAAAAGTCATGCTGGTCCTCACTGCCTCCGGGAACCACTTCAAATGCCCCACACCTTTTGGACCTCTCTGCTTTCCTGTGGACTCCATCCTCAAAACCACCGTTATTAACCCTCGGCAGCCTCCGGAGCAAAAAACGCAAACGTCCAGCCGCTGCTCCCACAGCAAAGGCCCCAGCGGGGAAAAGTCATGCTGGTCCTCACTGCCTCCGGGAACCACTTCAAATGCCCCACACCTTTTGGACCTCTCTGATTTTCTGTGGAATCCATCCTCAAAACCACTGTTTTTAACCCTCTGTATTCTCTGTATCAAAAAACGCAAACGTCCAGGGGCTGCTCCCACAGCAAAGGCCCCAGCGGGGAAAAGTCATGCTGGTCCTCACTGCCTCCGGGAACCCCTTCAAATGCCCCACACCTTTTGGACCTCTCTGCTTTCCTGTGGAATCCATCCTCAAAACCACCGTTTTTCACTCTCGGCAGCCTCCGGAGCAAAAAACTCAAACATCCAGCCGCTGCACCCACAGCAAAGGCCCAGCGAGGAAAAGTCATGCTGGTCCTCACTGCCTCCGGGAACCCCTTCAAATGCCCCACACCTTTTGGACCTCTCTGCTTTCCTGTGGACTCCATCCTCAAAACCACCGTTTTTCACTCTCGGCAGCCTCCGGAGCAAAAAACGCAGATGTCCAGCCGCTGCTCCCACAGCAAAGGCCCCAGCGGGGAAAAGTCATGCTGGTCCTCAGTGCCTCCGGGAACCCCTTCAAATGCCCCACGCACTTCGGCCCTCTCTGGTTTCTTACAGACTCTATCTTCAAAACCACCGTTTGTCACTCTCGGCAGCCTCCTTTCGTCTGAGATGCAGTCTCTGGCCACAGCGCTGAATGGCCCCTCCTGCAGAGCTCTGTCCTTCCCCAGGAAGTGTTAATGAAAAACCTGTTCGCAAAACCCACTCACAGCTACTCGGTCCGAAATGATCTTACCGCTTTTGCCTCGACACATCAAAATATAAACCGTATACTCTTAAAGGTATACCACCTACCCTTGACTCTACACCCCTGGGCGGGGTGACTCCGAGCCACGCGGATATGCACAGATACTACACAGAACACTACAAACAATGTGCCTCAAAGGTGAGGGAAAACTCTCAGCAAGAAGAATCATGCCGGGATGGAAGTCACTGTCGGGCAAGAAGACCTGCGAGTCACAAGGGCCATGTGAGGAGGGGGGGAGGAGTGGGGGGGGAGGGTTCAACGTGGGAATGAGAGGGAAAAGGGGGAGCCAAGAAAGGAGGAAAGAGGAGACAGCTGGGGGAAAAAAAAAAAGAAGAAAGGGGAGCAGCAGGGAAGAAACAATGAAGGGGGGGCGGGCGAGGTGTGAAGATGGAAAAACAGAAAGAAAGGGAGGTAGAAAGAGAGAGGGGAGACCTGGAACAGGAGAGACAAGACAGGTGGAAAGAGGGGGACAGCGGATGGAGTGGGGGAAAGAAAGGGAGAAATGGGACGGAGGAAAAATGGAGAAAGAAAAGGGGTGATGGGGGGTGAGGAAATGGGGAAGGGGGGACACGGAACACAGATGGTAGGGGGAACTGAGAAAGAAGGGTAGGGAAAAGGGGGGATGCAGGAGAAGGAAAGGGGGAACAAGGGAGAAAGGGGGAGCATGGAACACATTGGGAGAGCGTCATTGAAAAAGAAGGAACGGGGCAACGGGGGGGAAAGGGCAGAGGGAAAGGACGGGGAAAGGGGCAACGGGGAAGAATTAAAGGGGGTACCAAGGATGAAGGGAAAGAGCAAAACAGGAGGCATAGGGGAAAGGAAGGGGGAAAGGGGGACAGTAGTGTGGGGAAGAAAGGGCACGGGGGGTGGGGGGTATAAGGGATAATGAGGGAACAGGGGAGGTAGAACAAAAGGGGAAATAGGGGACATTGGACAGGGGGAAAGAAAGGCAAAGGGGGAAAGGGGCGACAGGGTGGAAGAAAGGGAAAGGAAGGGGGGAACATGGGGTGGGGGAATAAAGGGAAAGAGGGAAAGGTGGGACGGGAGGGAAGAAAGGGGAAAGGGGACAAGGAAAAGAAGGGTAAAGGGGGATGAGGAGAACGGGAAAGAAAGGGAAAAGGGGGGAATGGGGGAACACAGGGAAGAAGGGGGAAAACAGGGAAAGGGGACAGGGAAGGGTGAAGGGGAAATGCAATGAGCGGTCCCATCACCTGAAATACACTATGCCTTATGTCCCTTCTGCTTTCTTTAAAAATACTGAAACGCCATAGACAGACACATACAAGATGCTAACCTGAACCCCTGCTTGATAGTCTCATCATCAGCCCTATAAAGAGTAATTATATCAGCAACTTACACAGTATACAGCAACATTAGTGAAAAACACAAATTTCCATTTTCGGTAAAGTCGGGAATTCATCGAAATGGAATGGAAAAAACAAAAAGCATGCTATTAAACTCTCCCCCGAGGCTTCCCGGAGGCACGGTGGCTCACATGTGCAGCTGACAGAGGTACCGACGTCCTGGAGCTGTGAGCTGGTGGTGTGCGCTGTCAGGAATGGCTGGGAGCGATCCTTCCTCGCCGTGGGGCCCGTCCGCTCCTTGCTGGGGGCAGCCGCCTGTGGAACCCCCTTCTTTTCACTCCTCAGCCAGCTCCAGCAGGCATGCGTGCCCAGGCAGCCCCCGACCCTTGGCACAGCAGGGCCAGCCCCATCCTCAGCCTCACTGGCTGCACCTGAGGCTGCCCCCACTCATCCCCACCTGCAGCCTTTTTAAACCCTTGGCCCCGTCCCACCATCACCTCACTGGTCCCACCTGGGCTGCCCCAGCCCACAGCTGGAGCCCGTCAGGAGCAGGGGCCCTTGCCAAAGCCCCACAGCACATCGCCCCCTCCCCTGCCCCTGTCCCCAGCCACGACCTCTGCACCCAGGGGATGCAAACACATCCAGGGGCACACAAGGGGCAGGAAAAGTTTATTCATTAATGTACGCAAGAAATCCCAGCAGTGAGTTGGCTATAAGGCTCAGTGCCCAAACGCAACAGGACAGAGGGAGAAAAGGCAAGAGAAAAGCAGGAGGAAGGACAGAGGGACATAGAGAAGAGGTGTGAGACAGGGAAGCAGAAAACAGCACGCTGCAAACAAGAGAGGGGTGGGGAGTGGGACAGCCACGTAGAGAGAGGAGAGCGGACAGACTGCGCAAAATAACAGGCATAGAGATGGAGGAACAAATAAGAGCGACAGGGAGCAGGACAGAGGCCAAAGGGACCGGCAGGACAAGAAGACGGAGACAAGACAAGGGGCGGGGAAAATTTCTGCCGTGTCAGGGGGAAAAGAAACATTGGCAAGACATAAAAAATAACACCGGGGATCCGGACAGAGGTAGACATTGAAAGAAAATCTCAAAAGGCAATATGGTACACGAAACATAGACAAAAACTAAAAAATAGGGACAGGGAGATGTAAAAAGAAAGTGAAAAAGAGTGACTGGGTGCAGGAAAGAGAGGGTAGAATGGGGATTTGCAGACAGGTAGACGGCTAGAGGGAGACAAGGACAGAAAATTTTGAAAGCGATGGGATACAAGAATCATACACCAGAATTCAAACCTAGTTACGCAGAGCTGCATGGAGGGAGAGGTAGGAAGACAATTTGAAAAGCGACATAGCACAAGCCACACGGGCAAGAAGTTCAAATTAGTTTGGGGAATCAGAGAGGGAAGGGTAGGAGGGGAAATTAATTTAACTTACTGTTAATCAAATAATGACAAATAGGAACAAACGCAAAATAAAACACCTTCCTGCCACCCCTCCCTCTTTTCCTGGGCGCCTCTTCTCTCCTGACTTCTCTACATCCCAGCCCTGACCAACGCAGGGGACATGGCATGGGGGTTGCGGCTCCTTCCTCCTCAGGCTCTTTTTCTGCTCCAGTGGGGGGTCCCTCCCATGAGGCCGCAGGTCTCGCACAGGCTCTCGGCTTCCTTCAGGCACAGCCACCTGCTCCGGCCTCGGGTCCTCCACGCGCCGCAGGGGCACGTTGGCTCCACCCTGGACCTCCCTGGACTGCAGGGGAACAGCCTGCCTCACCATGGTCTTCACCACAGGCTGCAGGAGAACCTCTGCTCTGCTTCCTACCAGCGCTGCCGATGGGCTCAGCTTTAACCAGCAGCACATCCGTCTCAGCATGGGAACTGGCTGTGCCCAACATGGGAACAACACCCGGTGTCTTCTCACAGAACCCACCCCTGCAGCCCCCGCCCCAGCTAACGACACCTCGCATGGTAAACCCAATGCAACAGCGATGGGCTACAGGCCAGGAAGAAGGAAGCAACAGGAAACCATGCTGACAGAGATGAAAAAAAACAAAACAAAAAACACACAAAACAAAAAAAGAGCAATGAGCCACAAGGCAGAGAAGAAGGAATTAAAAAGGGGGGCAGTGAGGTAGACAGAGATAAACTGAAACATACCAAAAAACCTCGATGAGCTGAAGGGGAGAGACAGAGCAATTAAAGAATGGGGACGGGGAGCCAGGCAGAGAGAGAACAATAAAGGTAAAAACAGACTGTGGGACACATATTTTATATTCTAAAATCCTTTATGTAATAGAGGAGGTTTTTTGTAGAGTAGATTTTTATTTTGAACACCTTCGCTATACGCAAACAAATAGTCATATGTCAATAGATAGTAAAATGAGAGGGTTTTCTCTATTTCAATGGCTCCCACCCATGTTTCCAGATTGTAACGTTTTCTAATGTCCCCTATGAATCTCCCTCTTCTGAGGCATACAACCCCAACAATGGACCTTGGGCTGCCGTAAATGGCATCATCCTATTTCAGCGTATTACCAAATAGGCCAGAAGAAAGAGGAAGGATTCAGGTGGACATGCGGCACCTCCTTTAAAGATGAGAAGTATTTGAAGACTTCAAATGAGTGTTGATCCATCTGAAGAAATTTTGCAGCCATTGTTAGTGTGGCAGTAAAGCTGCTGTCTGTTCTCGGGAAAGGGCTTGTTCCTCCCCCTTTCCCTTCAGGTGGAAATGTATGCGTGTGATTCTATACTAAAAAATAAAAAAATAATAAGGAGGAGAGGGGAAAGGGGGGACGGAACAGTGCAGAACAAAAAGGAGAAAAAGTGGGACAGGGGAAAAACAAAAAGGGGGGGAAGAGGGAAAAAAGGAAAGGGGGGAAGGGAAAGTAGAAACACTGGGAGAGAAAGAGGGGACGGGCAAGGCGTAAAGATGGAAAAACAGGAACAACAGTTAGGAGGTGGAGGCCGGAAGGTGGAGGCCAGGAGATAGAGGCCGGAAGGTGGAGGCCAAGAGATAGAGGCCGGAAGGTGGAGGCCGGAGGCCAGAAAGTAAAAGCCGGAAAGTGGAGGCCAGAGGACGAAAAGTGGAGGCCAGAGGATGAAAAGCGGAGGCCGGAAAGGGGAGGCCGGAGGCCCAAAAAGTGGAGGCCCAAAAAGTGGAGGCCCAAAAGTGGAGGCCCAAAAGTGGAGGCCCAAAAGTGGAGGCCCAAAAGTGGAGGCCCAAAAGTGGAGGCCCAAAAGTGGAGGCCCAAAAGTGGAGGCCCAAAAGTGGAGGCCCAAAAGTGGAGGCCAAAAAGTGGAGGCCAAAAAGTGGAGGCCAAAAAGTGGAGGCCAAAAAGTGGAGGCCAAAAAGTGGAGGCCAAAAAGTGGAGGCCAAAAAGTGGAGGCCAAAAAGTGGAGGCCAAAAAGTGGAGGCCAAAAAGTGGAGGCCAAAAAGTGGAGGCCAAAAAGTGGAGGCCAAAAAGTGGAGGCCAAAAAGTGGAGGCCAAAAAGTGGAGGCCAGAGGCCAAACAAAAAAATTTTGTAATTTTCATAATTCATTGCCTCAAAACCACCGTTTTTA